>NC_032019.1:4027404-4029197 GCF_001865875.1 Lupinus angustifolius | reverse complement strand
CTCATTCTTATCCTCATCCTCATCCTCATCCTCATCCTCATCCTCATCGTCATCCCATCTTCATCCTAATCCTATACTCATCCTGTCCTCATCCTCATTCTATCGTACTCCTCATCCTCGTTCTATCGTACTCCTCATCCTCGTCCTCCTCCTATCCTCATCCTCGTCCCGATCCTATACTCGTCCTCATCCTATTCTCATCCTCATCCTATCCTCATCCTCGTCCTCATCCTATCCTCATCCTCGTCCTCATCCTATCCTCATCCTCGTCCTCATCCTATCCTCATCCTCGTCCTCATCCTATCCTCATCCTCGTCCTCATCCTATCCTCATCCTCGTCCTCATCCTATCCTCATCCTCGTCCTCATCCTATCCTCATCCTCGTCCTCATCCTATCCTCATCCTCGTCCTCATCCTATCCTCATCCTCGTCCTCATCCTATCCTCATCCTCGTCCTCATCCTATCCTCATCCTCGTCCTCATCCTATCCTCATCCTCGTCCTCATCCTATCCTCATCCTCGTCCTCATCCTATCCTCATCCTCGTCCTCATCCTATCCTCATCCTCGTCCTCATCCTATCCTCATCCTCGTCCTCATCCTATCCTCATCCTCGTCCTCATCCTATCCTCATCCTCGTCCTCATCCTATCCTCATCCTCGTCCTCATCCTATCCTCATCCTCGTCCTCATCCTATCCTCATCCTCGTCCTCATCCTATCCTCATCCTCGTCCTCATCCTATCCTCATCCTCGTCCTCATCCTATCCTCATCCTCGTCCTCATCCTATCCTCATCCTCGTCCTCATCCTATCCTCATCCTCGTCCTCATCCTATCCTCATCCTCGTCCTCATCCTATCCTCATCCTCGTCCTCATCCTATCCTCATCCTCGTCCTCATCCTATCCTCATCCTCGTCCTCATCCTATCCTCATCCTCGTCCTCATCCTATCCTCATCCTCGTCCTCATCCTATCCTCATCCTCGTCCTCATCCTATCCTCATCCTCGTCCTCATCCTATCCTCATCCTCGTCCTCATCCTATCCTCATCCTCGTCCTCATCCTATCCTCATCCTCGTCCTCATCCTATCCTCATCCTCGTCCTCATCCTATCCTCATCCTCGTCCTCATCCTATCCTCATCCTCGTCCTCATCCTATCCTCATCCTCGTCCTCATCCTATCCTCATCCTCGTCCTCATCCTATCCTCATCCTCGTCCTCATCCTATCCTCATCCTCGTCCTCATCCTATCCTCATCCTCGTCCTCATCCTATCCTCATCCTCGTCCTCATCCTATCCTCATCCTCGTCCTCATCCTATCCTCATCCTCGTCCTCATCCTATCCTCATCCTCGTCCTCATCCTATCCTCATCCTCGTCCTCATCCTATCCTCATCCTCGTCCTCATCCTATCCTCATCCTCGTCCTCATCCTATCCTCATCCTCGTCCTCATCCTATCCTCATCCTCGTCCTCATCCTATCCTCATCCTCGTCCTCATCCTATCCTCATCCTCGTCCTCATCCTATCCTCATCCTCGTCCTCATCCTATCCTCATCCTCGTCCTCATCCTATCCTCATCCTCATCCTCCTCCTCTTCCTCATCCTATCCTCCTCCTTATCCGCATCCTCTTCTTCTTCCTCATCCTCATCCTCATCCTTATTCTATCCTCATCCACATCATCATCCAATCCTCTTAATTATCCTCTTCCTCATCATCCTCCTCCTCCTATCCTCATCCTCGTCCTCATCCTCATCCTCCTCCTCATCCTCCTCCTCATCCTCATCCTCCTCCTCAT
>NC_032019.1:4026658-4027304 GCF_001865875.1 Lupinus angustifolius | reverse complement strand
CCTGTCCTCATCCTCATCCTATCCTTATTCTCATTCTCGTCCTCATCCTCATCCTCATCCTCTTCCTCCTCCTCATCCTATCCTCATTGTCCTCCTCTACCTATCCTCATCCTCATCATAATCCTCATCCTAACCTCATCCTAACCTCATCTACATCCTCATTTTCGTCATCCTCCTATCCTCCTCCTCATCCTATCCTCATCCTAATCCTCATCCTCTTCCACATTCTCATCCTCATCTGCCTCATCTTCCTCATCCTCATCCTCATCCTAACCCACTTCCTCATCCTCATCATATGGTCATCCTCGTCCTCATCCTATCCTCATCTTCATCATAACCTCATCCTCATCCTCATCCGCATCCTATCCTTATCCTCATTCTCGTCCTCATCCTATACTCATCCTCATCTGCCTCATCTTCCTCATCCTCATCCTCATCCTAACCCACTTCCTCATCCTCATCATATGGTCATCCTCGTCCTCATCCTATCCTCATCTTCATCATAACCTCATCCTCATCCTCATCCGCATCCTATCCTTATCCTCATTCTCGTCCTCATCCTATACTCATCCTCATCTGCCTCATCTTCCTCATCCTCATCCTCATCCTAACCCACTTCCTCATCCTCATCCTATCGTCATCCTCG
>NC_032019.1:4026296-4026558 GCF_001865875.1 Lupinus angustifolius | reverse complement strand
TACAAGAGGCATGGCAAGAAACGCAGATGATTGGGCGCTGGAACGTGAGGCAATGAGGAAAGAAAGGGAAGAACAACGCATTCGTACAGAATTAAACGAGGCAAGGATGAAAAGGTTAGAAGAAACCTTAGCTCAACTTACCACAAAAGCTAGGGTTCCTAATTCACGGGATGAAGGAAGCGAATTTGGGGAGGAACAGGAGGTGAGGGATATTTGAGGAAGGGATAGGTGGAGAAAGCTAGAGATTCCCATTTTTTCAGGG
>NC_032019.1:3960717-4026196 GCF_001865875.1 Lupinus angustifolius | reverse complement strand
GTGATTAGGAGATTTCAACCATCAATGGTACAAAATCCCTTTGAGCAACTATTGGCTTTAAAATAAGAGGGAACAGTGGAAGGGTATGTAGAGGAGTTTGAAAAATATATGGGAGCCCTTAAGGAGATTGATCCAGATTTTGTGAAGGGTATTTTCCTAAATGGACTCAAGGAAGAAATCAGAGCAGAGGTCAGACTTTATGATCATCCTACTCTATCTGAGGTAATTCATAAATCCCTTATGATAGAGGACAAAAACTCAATAGTATAGAAGAGGGTGAACCCTAGACCTAACCAATATTCTAGGAATACATTCCCTAGTAAGTCAGTAACAGTGGAATCAAAAAATTGGGGGGATAAGAAAGGGGAGCAAGCAGGGGGAAGCAGTAATTCAATGGCTGTAAGCAGTACAGGGTCTAGTAACAGTACTAGGGGGAGGCTTTAAACATCTTACTGGGTCTGAGCTGAGGGAGAAGAGGGAAAAGGGGTTGTGTTTCAGGTGTGATGAGCCTTTTAGTAGGGAGCATAAATGTAAAAATAGACAATTGAGAATGATCTTGTTAGAGGAGGATGAGGAGGAAGAAGAGTCAAACTTGGAGGAATTTGGAGTGGCTAACCTTAATTCCCTACAATTGTCCCTTTGGGCTATGGCTGGGGTAACATCAACCCATTCTTGGAAGGTAAGGAGGTGGTGGTCCTAATAGACTCAGCCTCACAACTTTATAGCTACTGATCTGGTGGAAAGGTGGAAGCTCAAGGTGCAAGCCACTCCTAAATATGTGGTAGAAGTGGGGGATGGGCACAAGATTCACTGTAAGGGAAGATGTGATCAGTTGGCATTGGTAGTGCAGGGGTTGGAAATTCAGCAGAATCTGTACTTGTTTGCCTTACAGGGGGTAGATGTGGTGTTGGGCCTAGAATAGTTGGCTAGTCTGGGCAAGGTCAAGGCAGATTTTGGCAAGTTAGAATTGACACTAAGGAAGAAGGGAGTGAAGTACACCATCAAGGGGGATCCTGCTTTAGCCAAACACAACTTTCCTTGGGAGCCTTCATGCAAGTTTTGAGAGAAGAAGGAGCAGGGTTGATGCTACATTGTCAAGAAACAGAAACTGGTTCCAAGTCTGTCCAGGGGATTCCAGCAGAAGTTGTTGAAGTATTGGGAAGTTTTGACAAGGTGTTTGAAGATCCTCAAGAATTACCACCAAAACAAAGACATGATCATGCTATTCACCTCAAGGAAGGTTCAAATATCCCCAATTTAAGACCTTACAAATATCCTCATTATCAAAAAAATGAGATTGAGAGGTTGGTTCTGGAGATGTTGCAGGCTGGAGTGATAAGGCCCAGTATTAGTCCATATTCAAGCCCTATCATTTTAGTGAGGAAAAAGGATGGAGGGTGGAGGTTTTGTGTTGATTATAGAGCCCTCAACAAGGTAACTATTCCTAATAAGTTCCCTATTCCCATCATTGAGGAGTTGTTGGATGGGTTAGGAGGGGCTAGTGTGTTCTCTAAACTTGATCTGAAATCAGGCTACCACCAGATCAGAATGAGAGAAGAAGACATAAAAAAAACTGCTTTCAGGACACATGAGGGGCATTATGAGTTTGTAGTAATGCCTTTTGGACTCACCAATGCCCCCTCAACCTTTCAGGCTTTGATGAATGAGGTCCTTAAGCCTTTTCTAAGGAGGTTTGTACTAGTTTTTTTTTATGATATCCTAGTATACAGCAGGGACATTTCAAGCCATCTTGAGCATTTACAAGCAGTGTTAGGAGTGTTGCAGAGACACTCTCTCAAGGCAAACAAGAAGAAATGTACATTTGCCCAAGAGAAGTTGGAGTACTTAGGCCATATGATTTCAGGCAAGGGGGTGGAAGCAGATGCATCAAAGATTGAGGCTATGAGCTCTTGGCCTATCCCTAAGGATCTTAGGGGTTAAGAGGCTTTCTTGGACTAACTGGATACTATAGAAGGTTTGTCCAAGACTATGACAAGGTAGCCAAACCCCTCACTGAATTGCTGAAGAATGACAACTACTATTGGACTGAACAAGCCACAAAAGCCTTTGAGATGTTGAAGCTGGCAATGCAGAACCTTCCACTCTTGGCAATTCCTGACTTTTCTAAACAATTTGTGGTTGAAACAGATGCATCTAGCCAAGGGTTGGGGGCTGTCCTAATGCAGGATGGGAGACCTCTAGCCTTTTGGAGTAAGGGGTTGTCTTTGAGGTCTCAACAAAGATCTGTTTATGAAAGGGAGTTGATGGCTTTGGTGCAAGCAGTGCAAAAGTGGAGGCATTACCTCATTGGGAGACATTTTGTGGTGAAGACTGACCAGAGGAGTTTGAAATTTCTCACTGATCAGAGGTTGTTTACAGAAGAGCAATTTAAATGGGCAGTCAAGCTCATAGGTATGGATTTTGAGATTCAGTATAAACCTGGCAAGGATAACACTGCTGCTGATGCTCTCTCTAGGAAGGGAATGTATGCTGCTATTTCTCTAGTCTCTGTGCAGGAAATAGAAGATTGGACTCAAGGGGTGAATCAAGACCCCAGATGGAAACAAGTCATCCAAGACTTGATTGTTGCACCAGGGTCTCATGCAGGGTTTGAGTTCAAAGGGGGGTTATTGCTAAATAAAGGCAGACTGGTTCTTCCACAGGGTTCCAACAGGTTGGCTTTGATTCTAAAGGAGTGTCATGAAACTCCTATGGGAGGTCACTCTGGTTTTTTCAGAACCTATAAGAGGATTGCTAGTTGTGTTTTCTGGGTTGGAATGAAGAAGGATATCAAGAATTATGTGGAGGGGTGTGATGTATGCCAAAGAAACAAGCACTCTACCCTTACCCCTGGGGGCTTGCTGCAACCCTTGCCTGTTCCTACACAGGTTTGGGCTGATATTTCTCTGGATTTCATTGGAGGTCTACCTAGAGTGCAAGGGAGGGATACCATATTGGTAGTAGTTGACAGGTTTACCAAGTATGCTCACTTTTATGTCCTGGGTCATCCTTTTACTGCCAAGGAAGTGGCTCTGGTTTTCGTGACTGAGGTAGTAAAATTGCATGGATTCCCTTCTTCTATAGTCTCTGATAGAGATCCTATTTTTGTGAGCAGTTTTTGGAGAGAGTTGTTTAGGCTAGCAGGCACTAACTTGAAGATGAGCACCTCTTATCACCCTCAAACTGATGGGCAGACAGAAGTGGTTAACAGATGCTTAGAAGGGTACTTAAGATGTTTTGTAGGGCCTAGACCTAAACAATGGATGAGGTGGTTGTCATGGGCTGAATTTTGGTACAACTCTACCTATCATGGCTCCACTGGAATGACTCCTTTTAAGGCTCTCTATGGCAGAGATCCTCCTCTGTTGATCAAGGCAGGGGAATTTCCATCTAAGGTAGCAGATGTCAATCAATTGTTGCACCAAAGAGACCTCATACTAGGAGAACTCAAACTTAACCTTACTAAGGCTCAAGACCAGATGAAGAAGCAGGCTGACAAGCATAGAAGACAAGTGGTATTTGAAGAGGGAGATTGGGTTTATTTGAAAATCCAACCTTATAAACTCAAGTCCTTAGCTTCAAGACCTTTTGCTAAGTTAGCTGCTAGGTACTTGGACCTTACAAAATACTGAACAGGGTTGGAGAGGTGGCATACAAACTGGAGCTCCCTAGCCAAGCAAGGATACATCCAGTGTTTCATGTCTCTCTTCTCAAGAAGGCTCTCAAACCAATTATTTTTCAACTCAACTCCTTTTGGAAAGCAATCGGGAGTACAAGACATCCTGTATGATATAATACAATAATTAAGCACACCTATCAGACCAGGTGACTCTCATACTGATAGGAATAGGAATAAGCTTCCTATCAAACACGTGTATGTAAGGAGAAATAAGAGAAAAGAAGGGTAGTTATTTTTCTGTTTTCCTTGTTCTGTTTCAGTTGAGGGTTAGTTAGAAGAGAGAGTTTCTATAAATAGAAACTAGGAGATCATTAGAAGGCAGTTTGTAAAAAGTGAGGAAGAGAGATATAACTGATTTGGAATCAGTTATCATCTAGGAGGGAAAATTCCAGAAACACAATTGGTGTAATTCAATTGTTCAAACATTCAAGATCAATTCTGATCTTGAATCATTCATTCATCTTTACATTCTATTCTTTCTATTTCTAAATCCAGTTCTTAACACTAAGATATGGCTCCTCTAAAATGAGTTTGCCTCTAAAATGAGAAAGTAAGAGTGTATTTGCCCTTAAATTGGTGAAGTGCTTAGTAATCTTAACCAACTAGATCTAGATTATCCACGGGTGGGTACACCTTTATTTCCTCACTTTAGAGACAAGCTTATTTTTAAAGGAGATTCCCCCCTAAACAAATGCTTCATAAAAGCATATTAAAAACAATGAAAATCAGAAAAGGTGTATTTCTGAGAAGACTGATTCATTAATACTCCATATTAAAAGTACATATTCATTAATTTACTGAAAATATTAGAAACATATCTGAAACCAGAATAATGCAGTGGAATACCTGTTGCAATAGTAAACAGCACTCTTTTCATAGACCGCAATTGCACAGTTATACAACTCAATTGCATCCAGATAGTTTTTGGATTGCATTGCCTTGTTACCTGAGAGAAACAACAATTTCTGGTTTTAAAGCATCTACCAATGATCTAGCATTGTATAGTTATTGTCAAACAAAACCGTCATTGATCCAAATTTAAATTAATTCAATCACACAAATCTGTGGTGCAATATAAAGATAAATCTTGGCCTATACAAACATTGGAAATGTGTTACAGTTTGCTTTTGATTAAAAAAAGGCATGGCATAATTCAATTCCCGCCAGTGTGTTAGAGAGAGAGATTTTCAATTCTTCCAAGGATAAAATAAAGCCTGTTAAAGCCTGCACATCATACCTAGCGATTTTAGTGATTCAGCCAAATTCTTCAAACTAAACTCTTGACACCCAGATTTTTCCATATCCTACATAGCAGCAGAGTTTATGTTATCAGAACTAAAAAGACAGTTTTAGTGAAGAATTGGTCTATGGAGATCCCATCATCCCAATGCATCATTTGATCTATATAGTCAACCCTGCCTAGTGAGATAAAGCATATCTGGTTCAGATTCGAAAATAATTTCATTATTAAAGAATCTTAATGTCCAAAATTCAGTGTTTTTCACACACAAAAACAGTTGTAGAAAACAGCTTTTGGTATTACCAAACACCCTTGACCCTCTGAAGTTATGGTTTTGGAGCAGCAGTCATTTTAAGTTTCAAGTACAAAGATGGTATATTGAAGCAAAAGAGCAGGTATGTTTTAAATTTCAATATCAACTAGAAATAAAATGTATGCTTATTCACGATAAAGACATAAAATATGCCATACCATAAAGGCATCGTTCAATAAACAGGATGCTTTCTCCAGTTGCAGTGGGTCATCAATCCCATCAACGTTGGTCCTAAAGTAGTCAATTTTCTCAAGAGCAGCAAAGAATTGTACACCTAGTTCATCTTTAGATTCTGTTGTCAAATTTGAGAAAATATTAGTGTAATGCCAATTAAAACCTTTTAATGTACCCCAAAGTAATCATTTAGGAAACTAGATTCAATATTACATTTTCAACTAGGACCTGGATTAATGTACATAAAAAATCGAAAGAAAGAAAAATTACATATTTAATATTTTGAAAACACAATATCTGATTATCAGGAAAGTCCAGATCTGGACCAACTTTCCTAAAATATGATTGACAACAAAATTAGGGGACAACATTATTGTTGTAATATTGTTAGATGAAGGCTATGAAGACTGTGTATTGAATAAAACCATAAGACAACCTAAGCAAACTTTTCCAGACTAACAATAAATTTTTCTGGTAATAAAAAGATTAAAAGAAAAGGGGGCATCCCAGTGCAAAGGCTCCCGCATGATGGGGTTTGAGAAAGACATATGTACACAGGTTTACTCTCCCAATCAGAGAGGTTACTTCCAGGATTTGAATCCATTTCCTCCATGTCACAATGCAGCAATCATGGTAGCGCATTGGGGCTCATCCTGACAAACAAGAAATTTCAAGTTTATTTGTTGCTCAATTTTTATCTTTCCTTTCACTTAACTCATTCTGTCTATCTCAGAGCTATCCACAATTAAGTAACCAAACCCTACGCCATGTTGGTCCAGTCCTGTTTATAACATTCTACAGCGCATGTTAATGTTCAGAAATTTTTCAAAATATATTATGAAATTGTAACTTGTTGTTCCATAAATATCACTATCCAAACGAAGGATTAAGTTGAAAGACTCTAAACTTGCATTGCAAAAGAACCCAAAATGACTTAATTCATTTTACTTGTAGTGATGCTTGTCAGAGGGTCCAAAAGCCCTGAACTTGTCAAACTACAACAGATGAATGAATTTAAATGTTACAAAAAAATAAAGTTACCAACAATCAACATCCTCTCCTTGGTAATCTTGGGATAAAAAATGATTTTAAAACATGCCATAAAATGGAAGATCTTTCAATCACTCTTTTTAAATGCCATAAAGGAAAGAGATTAGCCTACCAAATGTGTTACGCCTCCGTATCGAATCTTCATCCTGATCAAGTTACATATCGTCATGAAATATATCAGAAGCAAAAACAAAAATTTGAATAAAAACACAATTTTAAATCAACAAGGTAGTACAGGACGAACAAAGAAAGCAAATAGATAAATCATAAAAACACTTCATCAACGTGAATAGTATGTACAGTTGCTTGCTAACTTCCGAGATGTTATAGGAAAAAACAATGGCTAAATCTCCATAGGAAGGCTAAAAAAGTTACAGCAATCGGATGACTTGGTCCTTCAATAGCAGCAAAGCAACAAATCTATCATCCATGTTACAAACAAGGCAACGTTAAAAAGAACAAAAGCATAACGTGAAAAGTTGCCAAACTCAGCATAATTGAATGGTTGAGTACTTGAGTACATGGTGGATAAGCACTAAGTACCATAATTTATTTTTGGCATGGGTGAGTGTATCCTATATGTTTTTGTGAACTTCCATTTCCTAGAATAGACAGGCCCATCTACAAAGGCAATGCTTATTTCCATGTCCATACTCATACCGGTTGACTACTTAAGAGCAGCAAAAAAAAACCGCTAGAAAGTTTGCAGGTGCGTGACAGAATTTTCATGCCCTGCTTTTGTATAATTCATTGTTTTCCATGTCAAGCCATTTCCAAAAAATGGCTGAGTTGGACACTAAAATTAAGGAGGTAGTTTTCACAAATTTGCCAAAAGATGCATGCTAATAGTGAAATTATAAACTTTTCCACAGTATCAGACACGCATCACCCATATCACCAACAATAACAATTAAAGAACAGCATGTGAACAAAATCAAGCAACTAAACAAAAAAGGGAAACATATTAACTCTATTACGCAGAGTGGGGAAGCATTTAAATTAGGATAATTGTGTTATTTAAGAATTTTGCCTTATTTCAAATATCTTTTCATCTTTAATAAGTTATTGTTGCGAGGAAAATATCATCTGATTAAGATTTTTTCAGGGATCTTCTTGTTAGCTTTAATAAGTTAATTGTTGCAACGAAAATATTAATCTGATGATTAAGATATCATGATACCCCTCTTCATATGTTATTTAGACTTGATGTTTCATTGTACAAAGAAATTATTACGCTTGAATCCGAAGGATAGTTTGTTCTGTTTTGGAATCCCCAGGGTGCTTAGTTCTTTTCATATCCCAGTCTACACCACTCAATCCATCAAGCAAACAAACAAACTAAAAAAGTGACTCAATTTGTGAGATTTAACATGACTAAATTAGCATAACACTGGAATTTTAAAAAAGGGTAAGCAATACTTAACCGGAGATTTCGGTGCCTCGGAACGATTTTGAGTTTGAGCAGGGTTCTGAGGAGAGAAAGATGAACTGGAAGCTGCAGCGGCATCCACGGAATGTGGTTGTTGAGGAGGAGCAATGTCTGGCTTAATAGTTTCACATTGATTGTTTGCATCAAGGGATTTGAATAAATCAATGAGTGAATCAGGGTTTGCATGATCATCACTTTCATGGTTGTTAAGCTTAAAAGCCTCAGCCAAACACTCCCTAGCAACATCAATCCCTTCAACATCAACCCCAGAACCCGGTTCAACTATTCCAAACCAAAAATAAAAAAAGAGAATCAAACAACAAAATTAAATTAAAAAAATCAGAAGAAATGGATTAAATGATAGTTGAAAACTTCAACCTAATTAATAACATATACGATTCATAAATTAAAAGAAAAATAAAGTGGGAATTGAGAGAGTACCAGAGTTGAGGAAGTGTAAGAAGGAACGAACTATGCGACGAGAGAGAGGGGAATCGGTGGCGATGTGAGTCATATTCTGAAGAGAAAGAATAAAAGTGAGAAGCTATATGAAGAAGAAGAAGAAGATCAATATCATAAACATTATTATGAGTGAATAAAGAGAGATTGTTCTAGAAACTTCTCACATAAACAACGGGCAGCGAATGTAGTTGCAGTGCTGGGTTCGACAGAACACTTGTTCATACAGATTCAAAACATTGGCCACGCAAAATTTATATCACATTTTACGAGTTATTAATCATTCCAGTCATTGGTTAGTTGACTAGCTAATATGGCCAGTTGTACTGTTGATTCTATCTACTGATCTCAATAAAAACACCCCAACTGAATCCGAACTTAGCGGGGAAAGCCCAATGTGATCGGGTTTGGATTTTATCCGAGTTTAAGTTTCGGGTTCGGATTCGGGTTTGATATATCAAAGACTCTAACCCGAACCCGTCCCAAAGTAATATAATTCAATTTAAAATTGAAATTTCTGTCATGTACGCATTATTTTTAATTTCTAATTTTACTTTACATACTATTAGATCTTGAGCATAAAGAAATGAAATAATATAAGAGAAAATAGAAATCTTAGAGAAAAATTATACGAAAATAATATCATATTTTTCTTAATACATTATAATTTTTGGGTTTTTTTTCGGGTTCGGGAATAATATTTTTATTTTCAACCCTGTAGAGTTTGGGTTCAGGTTTTTGAATTTCGGGTTTGAGTATGTGCAAACCTGACCCAAGGCATTCCTAATTCTATCGTACTAATTAATATTAGTTAATAAATTTATATTTTATTTTTAAAAAAATTATTATCACACACATAGATACCAAAACGGACATTGTTCGTGGCGCACTTGTATAACCTGCATTTTTTGTGGTAGAACATACAAATTTTGCTCATTTGCCCATTTTGCTTAGCCCGTTTTGCCTACCAAGTTCGCGGACATTTTCATTGGCAAAGCGGACTGCCTATAAATATAATTTGAGGAAAAAGAAAGAAAATTTTAAATAAGTTATGATGTAATGTGTTTTTTAATTCCTAAAAAAAATTGTAATCTAATGTGATTTCTTAATCTTCATATAAAATATCAAAAAAATTGTTAATTTTTTATCTTCAACTACTTTATTTAATTTTATTTTATTTATTATATAATTTTTTATTTTTTTTAAATTATTCAATAATGTCTGTAGGACGCCCATTAGTCCGTTTTAAAACAGACATTGCATTGAATTTTGTCCGTTAAACCAATATAGACATATCTGCGCCTGCTTATATTTGTGCGAGTATTTGCAGGCACGGACAAAATGGATCAGACAACTCATTTTACTATCTCTACGCACAAGTATTCATTTAAGCAATCAAAAATAAATTTGTTAATACAACAAAATCTCACTCAAATAAATTTAAAATATCTCAATCAATATATATTTTTAGTTTTAATCATGATAGAATAACTCAGATTGATTAGACATCTGATTCCCAGTTGGTTCATCAGACCGAATTTAAAACAAAATAGGAGTATATATGACCACTGTATTAAACTCTAGTTGTAGATGAGAAAAGTGTTACCCATCCTTATTTTAAATTTTTTAATTACAGAAAAATAGTTTGTATATCAACATAAGAGTACATACTACTAATATATCATTATCCATCATTTATATGTGAATAGTAATTGATTATTATAATCAAAATAATATATATACATCAATACAAAGAAAGCACAAAAAACTTTTCAATGTTAAATACTTATTAGGAAAAATTGTCAACACCTGTCCTGCCCGATGAGTAAAATTGCCTTAAAAAAGAGAATATTCATGATTTAGAAGGTTAATTCTATATTTTCATGTTATATTTTAATAATAACTAAAAAAGAGAACAATAAAAATATGTATTCTCAAAACATGATAGAATATTGGTACGAGACTGTTGTGACCCATTGTAGACGAGCTCTTGATTTTCTCAATTAGGAGACGATGCAGAATATGAAAAATAAACAACCACCTCAAGTTTCATATTAGATAAGGGGACGTATTTGTTGCACTAAGGAGCTCCTAATACGTAAGCTAAAGTAATGGACTATAATTTACAGAACTTCATTAGCTCACTGAATACTAAAGCCTTTCAGCGGTCAGAATGTACTAAAGACGAAGATTGTGATGAGGAAAAGAGTAACGAGTCCAAAAACTTGAACTGCATATATTGTGGATTACAATTTGCAGTCAGCGTCCATGACCGTAGGAGAAAGCAGAGCATGATATTTATACTTTTCGTCTTCTTCTAGAGCCCTGGAAATAAGCAACAAAACTTCAGAGGTAAATTTCAATACATATATCAACAATTGCTTAAGGGAGCAGCAAAATACCAGGGTAGGCCTTGTAGCACGTGCATTTGTATTGACAACTTCTGATGCTGAATTATCCGTGCAATTCCGCTTTCCACTCACACTTGCTGCACCAAAATTTGGAGCATCACTGGAATAATTTTCTTGAGCATATACAAAAGTGGAGCACACAAACAGGATGTCTTTCCACAAAAATGTTCATTTTAAGGCTGCACTTGTACTAGTTGTATTACACCAGTATTTGGATTAATAGTATAAACAGGTTCTAGAGTTTGGCATCACAATTTCTGAACTCAAGTCCCTAGTTTATTTTTATTCCAGTTAGTTTTAAAAAAATTATACTACGATCTAATATAGTGTTGTTAAGATAGCAATATTACATTATATGAGTGAACAATAGTTAACATAACTCCTGTTATTCGAAAAGAAGATATTATCTCAACACGAATGATTTTGCCATGTTAGGAGGAGACTGATGGTAAATAGTCAAGAATATTCATGATTTAGAGATGAATGTTTTATAGATAGACATTATTTATTTATTTAATTCTTATTTAACGACCTATACACTAAAGCTTGGTTGTTGTAACAGCTGTATGTTATCAAATCATTAAAGATTTTGACCTTCTGTAGCTGCTATTATAATCAAACTTTTTAATATGGTAGCAATGCATAGACGTTTGTCCATATTACAATAATAGCAACTATTTAGATTCTAAAAACTCTTCGCTTCTTTTCCATCCCTATTTCAACATAACTAATGTTCTAGCCTGAAATCCGTACCCAGGTGATTTTTAAAACACGGCTCTGGGTATTTCTAATTCATCATATTTTTCACTGATCTTCACCAACCCAAACCACCAAAACAATTCTACAGTCCAACTTGAACTACCAAGACACCCAATTCTAGGTCCAGTTTTAAAAAGCTTCTGAATACAGTTCACTAGACAAATAGCTGGAAGTAGATGTGACTAGCTCTGGCAAATAAAACTAGCTTATGATGACCAAGAAAGCTGATGAAATATCTCCTGCTTAGTGTGTAACGATTCCAACAATGACCAATATAAAATTAGGAAATGAGAGATTATGATGGAGGCCACAATTAATTAGCGAAAGGGACAACTTGCAGCAGATCCAAAAACCCAATGTGAGAAAGTGCAATAGGCTGAAAGTAACTAACTCTAGGCTGGATTATTTTGCATATGAATGATGGAAGCATAATATATAGGAAGGACTGAATAACTGGTGCCTATAATCCATTTTTTCTGCATTGTTAATAAACTAACCAACTACATAGTGCTTCCTACTGCATAAGATCTTCAATATCAAATAGGCATTAGTTACCCATTTAATAAAATTTCATAGTAGCACCATACAATCAAATAGCAGACATAAGATCTATTTGATTATTGCTGCACTACTTACCATTTTCCTGATTTAGTGATGTTCCCTCTTTGGCTGCTACACCTCCTATAGTAGTAGTACTTTTCTCCATGCCACTGAGAAAAGAATGTTCATTAGGATCACTGCAACACGTAATAGGTATTTTAATTCTTATTCTAAACGGGGAACTCATCAGGATCTCACTAAAACTCATAGTAAAAGAATAAAAGTTATCGTCGTCTAAAACTCACCGGTGTGAGAATTGATTATTTGAAACATCTGCCAGAATATCTTGCTTCTACATGAAAATATCAAACAATATTCATAAGAATTGTTTCCACAAGATTCCATAAGAACTGTCATGTTTAACAAGAAGAAAGCATCACTGGTCCAACCAAGGATCATATGGCAAAAATCCTATAAAAAATATTTAAGGGATTACTGTTCGCCATTTGAGAAGAATATAGGCCCCCATATGACATCACAATTATTAGTCTGCTAAGTCATGACAGAAGGTGCCAGCTATCCCATAAGCTTAAACTAAGATTAGTAGACTTATAAATGCTATTGAGATCTATTTAAATATTAAAGGATTTCTCTCATTTCTTATATATATTGTAATTGATTAGGTATGCAAATATGTAAGGCAAAGCCAGCAATATAGCATCACGCCGTCACCATCAAGGGACTCAGCTTTGTACACTGTTATAAATTCAGAGGCCGACAATCATACTCTCAAGCAATCCAGTCATTCTATTTTCTGACAAGTCGGTATTAGAGCTCAAGTCTTGCAGGCCTGATAAAAAATGAGCCATCCCACTGTCCTAGCAGTCCCATTGTCCAGCCACCATCAAGGCTTGTTTGCCAGCCCTGGCCTCAAAGTCCTCCAATCGGCAATCACACTAATCACCACCGTTGAGTCACAATCTAGAAATCCTAAAATATCTAAAGAGGTCTCAACAAATTCTTTTTATTTGTAACATGCTCCAGTTTGTGAAATCCCATTGGGCTTGAAGCCTGAACATAGCACAAACCTACTAAACTTTCTGATGGAATAACTGATTTAATTGAAAATCAAAGTGACAAAGATCAAACTCCTGACGACTTGGTCAATGAGACTCCTATAACATATCAAGCAGCAAACTCATTTCAAATGCTTAAGCTGTTATTAGATTAACAATGACTCATCTCACAACAATAATCACCACTCAAGCTTTCAGTAAGCAAGAAAAATGTGGAAACTAATGCTTTCAATGTTTTAGCCACATTAAATATTATTTTTCCAATCATTCCTGAAACATACTTACAAGAACATGCAAGTATGCCAAATTATTAAGTTTCTAATATTTAAATGAACTTCTCACAAACCTTTGAGCCACAAGTATCTTTGACGTGGGTTCTGGGGCGCTTGAAACTTTGGACAGTATCCTTGCAACTTATTACAGCATTTTCTGAAGAACAAGCAGCAGCTCTTTTCAATACACGGGTTGGCACATTTGATTCTGCCAAAGAATCTTTACAGCTCACAGAACCACAAGATGAAAGAAGGTTGTTCTCTAAAGTCTTTTCACAATGGTTAGAAGTAAGTTTTTGTTGCTTCTCAATAGTAGAGCATTCATGCAAACCAATTGATCCAGAATCACATGGAGGCACATGTTTTCTACGTTTCCCTGAAGGGATATCAGGCCTCACAGTTTTAGCATTTGTTATTGCTTTCTTTGACAAATCATCTGGTTTCCTTGAAGCCAAGTCCAGCACACCATAAATATTAATATTAGACAGTTGGACACCCTCTTGACCCTTGCGACCATGCTTAGGAAATGCTTTTGCAGGCTGATAGCATCAACAAAAAAATTAACGGCATCACAAAAAACATTATCACACATTGTTTACACACAAATTATACCTTCTGAGGAACATTAGACTTAAGTCTTTGGAAGACTCTACTTAGAAAACCTTCATCAAAAAAGGACTTTGCACTTTTTGAATTAGCCTGCACTTGACAGATACATTAAAAAATTGCACAAGACAAAACAAAAATTATACAATGGTATACAATTAAATCTTAAGTGTGAAGCATGGACAAGCCACAAAAAAACATACATCCTTCTTAGTGAGACTCGGTCTATATAATGACGAAGGTAGCAAAATCTGTCCAGGGGATTGTGATAAAGAAATTGCATTGTGATTTAATGCATTCAAGTGAAAAATCCCAAATTCAGCCAGCATGTGCAGCTTCTGCATTTCAATAATCTCAAATAAAACTTACATACAAGAAAAATAAAGTAATTAATGAAAAAATTTAGGAAACTATTTTACAGTAGTCATCTGTGGATCAACAGCGTCCTCAGCTTTTCTGATTGCTCGAAAAATACTAAATAGATTTAAGACATCACCATTAACAAGGTCCAGATCACCATCAGCTAAACTGACATCAGTGAATGCCTGCAGGACAAAAAAGAGTGGACTACAAAAAGGTAATCCAGACATGCCATCATCTTTAGAACTTATAGCCATATGCCATAATGAGTAAAACAGAAACTAAAATAAGTTATTGGATAATAGCAATACATTACCTACAAAGGTCAGCATACATTTTTTCATCTTGACAGTCTTCAAATGGGAAGTCACTACTATGAGCAAGGACATGAGTTAAGAAGACCAAAATGTACACTGGGTAATCAAAAATTGCTCCTTGCACAGCAGAAGTTTGTCGTTTACGGTAATCCTTAATAAATTCTGCAATGTATTTATTGTTCTAAAATGAACAGTATCAGTAACCATTAATCAACAGAAATAAACAGCAACCTAATGATAGAAATGATTTTAGAAAATAACATCAACAACAAAAATAATAATGGGAAAATTGCAATATTTCTTACGGGATTATAACGGGAAATAAAACTCTAAATTAGTTGATATGTGAACATTAATTATGACATCTCAATTGGACATCTAATAAGATCTGAGAAATTTGGATGTTAGGGGAGCAAGATAAGTTACAAAGGTAATTTATTTATAGCACACTTTACATACAAACATAATGAAATGTATTGTAAAACATAAATGGGAAAGTAAAAATTGCATGCATAAAAGACGTAAACATACATTATATTGCAGATCCTCAATGCCATCTGTCACTGCCATTGCAAAAGCACATGCAAATCTGATAGGTAGTTTGCGCTCCTTCAATAACTTTTGTGTTTTATTAAGGAATGTGCTCCTAACAAAAGAAGAAGAATCCTGGAATATGAAAGAAGACACTCAAAAAAGGGTACAAATAAATAGTATAGCAATGACTTAAAAAATCATGACTCAAGGGTACTGGTAATGTTGACCTCGCTTACCAAATTTCAGACCAATTGAACACAAATAAGTGCTAAATCAGACCAAAATCCATTAGTTTTTCAAAATGAGAGCAAGCAGCAGATTATTGATTTATTTTAAATTGTCCCATATGATATGTTTTCGTTAATAAAAAGAAAGGTGCTATAAGTTTTCCCCTGTTTGCAAATTTTGGCAAATGAAAAGGTGAAATTTCATATGCAAATTACTGTTTGGCCATTAACTTCTAATAATTTTAAAACTTCACCATTATAAACCAGTTAGCACTTATTTATAAATATAAAAAAAGGATTATAGACAAAAAAATTAATATTTTTTTGTAGAAAATAACAATCATTGTTCTTCAATGTCTCCAATGCCTGTTTGGCGGGCCATGGTAGGAAAAGGATATCATAGAAAGCAGGGTAAGAAAAAAAATAGAATATGAACAAGATAAGCTCTTATCATGTCCAGTGTTTGGTGTGCACCATATAATGATGTCATTGATGTAGTGGTGACCGTGGTGGCACTGTGGTGGTTGTGACAATGGCATACAGGTGTGAGGGTTGGGGGAAATTGCACTATTCTATCCTACCCATTTCTAGCTCAGCTCCCCTCACAAGATAGAAAATACACTAGGTGAACAAGATAAGACAAGCCAACAGGATAGGCTTATCCTATATTCCTATCACATATAGCTCATCAAACTCTAGATTGCAATAGTATAGGACAAGACAATCATTTCTTGTCTCTCTTATCTTGTTCACCAAACGAGTTCCATTATTTGAAACTACAATAAAATATAGATCCAATCTACTATTCCTACCTGCCCAATTATTTCAAATGTCAAGAGCCCAATGTACATACCTTCGCAATCAAAGTAGTAAGTCGAAAAATCTCAGGGGTAATATGTAAATCCCACTTCCTAGAAAGCAAAAGAATTGCCTTTGCAGCAGCTAATCTGATATGAGCGCAATCGTTTTCACTACACATAATAAACAGATGCAATTTTTTATTCAGAAAATGCAATGCAAGAATTCCAATAGTTTGAGGGCAGACGAAAACAGAGAGCAGTACAAATAGTCAGCCAGACATTGTTTAAACCACATGTTAGAAGCTCAGTAATGAAGACCATTGAGAAGTATAACAACACCTATATTAATCACCAAGATCAAATAGAGATATTTCACCAAACAACAATGATCAACTATAAATTGGTTAGCAAATAATTTAGAAGCTCGTCAATTATGAAATCCTTACTACATGACTCTCATAGCAACACTAAGCTTATAGAAAAAAAAGTATCATACTGGAAATTCATATACAATAGGCATATAATCATGCAAAGGAGCCAAGAAAAACAGTTTTTTTTTGGTACACTGACACAAGGAGCTTTAAATTAACACTCTCTTGCAAGCCGCATCATTTGTCAAAATAAACAATTTTATTTTGAAAATAAACACTTTCGATACTTTATCACTTGTTTGATTAGGAGCTAGAAGATAGAATCACTTATCAAACTTGTAATCAGACACAAAATGGTTTCTAATTTTACTTGGATCATTTTTGTCAAATGTTTCCGGAGAAACATTTTTTTCCAAGGCTAAACAAATAGGGTCCTAATAAGTCAATATGAATCAAGGACAAGCTACAGAGTAAACAAAAATACAGAAATCAACTTAAATATTTATTAAATTGATGAGCAATAAAAGTAAAAACATTGACCCTAGAACTAGTGCCGGTGCATACAAAAATATGTCTAAAAAAGGAAATTACTTTAGTAGACATACCAATTGCCTTCTGCACCCGTACTAATGAAACTATCACTTTCCCGTAGCATTCTTGACAGAATGTCCAACAAACCACCAATACCCCGTTTGACATGGTTTCCTTGATGAGGCAAAAAACTCTTCACTAGTGTTTTCAGCCCATAAATCTGCGAAAATAGGATGACAAAGAAATTACGAAACCATTATTGAAGAAAAATAATGAATACTACTTCAAACATCCCCATCTTTCTAAATGGTCCATCCCTTATATTGCGTTGACAAAAGAAATGGTTTATTATTCATATCTGAACACATTATTTTAGCACCACGGCATAAAATTTAAACCATTTTCCCTTTAAATGCATGTGCTAAACCAACAAGTTTTATAACGCAAAAATCACAACTATTTCATATAGGGATGCTTTTAATTAAGGAGTAACGTTCTGACTCAAGAATGAGATGTGAGTTTGTCTTGGTGTGTAAAGGCACACATGTGGAGCTACCCCAACTTTCCCCCTAATGCATCCATTCCTAATATTATCTTGTTTAGTGTGACCACTCATCCAACACAACTCATGCATTTACCTTAAATGAAACATTTTAAACCAAAGGAAACATCTATTATGTGAACACAGGAATAAGCAGTTAATCACTATTAAACAAGTGGACCCACATTAAACGATCACATGAGATGATGAGAATTGTTGCAGACATAAACCAATTCAGCTGTCTCCATCTAATAGTCAAAGCTTTTGTGTTTAGTTGGCTCTCAATACTCCAATTCTTCATAAATATAATAAACTTTCCAAGGAAGAGGTAAAAAGCATCGAACAGTAAAATGCAAGTTACAACATACCTGGTACGGTTAAAATGCTTAAAAAGCATCCAACAGTAAAATGACAGCCGTTAATATCTTTAGTTCATGAAAAGTATAAGATAGAGGTGGTTGACATGAGTGAAAATATCTCATAAGTGCTTGATATAAACCCAACTCCTTAACTAAGTCTAAGATTCAAACAGAGAATGCAGATATATCACAATTTTTTAATCTTTCAATCCCTTATGTTTTATAAAAACAAAAGGAACAACTACTAATATAGGCATCGGAACATCATTTCCTTTTACTCTTCAAGTTTGTATCTACAGCCAGAATAGAACTACCATATTCGAAAGCTACTTCTGATTTCTCATACTAACCTTTAGTTGGCAAGATTCGCTGCAATGAGAGGTATCATCAGAGGGTGTCTCAGCACGACCATCCTCCAAGTGCTCCATCTAATCAAACATGTGACTTTCATATCAATTATTTTCATTAACAATTTAAGCAGGTAAAACACTTCCACAGAACAACAACCTTGTGCTGGCTGAACAAACTAAACAAGCAAGACAATTTATAGTTTAAATTCAATTACTTGAATAATCTTCTTGCAAATATATGTTGTGATCTCTTCATCTCTAGTTTCAAATGTTGTAAAGGAATATTGTGCAATGCATCCAAGAGATTGCAAAACTGTCGGGACATTCCACTGGCTATACAAATAATCAATTAGTCCCTGGGAACATACATACAAAAATCAGAGGGATTGTGTTAATAATAACAACTAGTTATTATTTGGGTCAGTGTTTTTCACTGAATAGTTATGGCTTTATTCGATGGTAATGCCCAAAGCAATCAATATTTATTAACAGTGAAATAAATAGAAAAATATGTTTTAGTTGCACAACCCTCATGCAACAGAATATTTGTTTTCTCCACTAAAATGACAGTGATACTGTTGGATGCCGCAACAACACAAAATAAGTGTACCTCGTATAAGCTTAAGAAAACAGATTGCTCATAACTCAATGCAGCAATTGCAGAGACTGCCAACTTGGCCTGTGTGCGAGTTCCATCCAAGCACATTCTCTCAAGAAATGGATAAATATCACTTCAGAATAAAAACACAAAAGCAACATTAGAACTTAGAAGGATTGCCAAAGGTTAGTTCATATCTAATTTTAAAACAGTTAACTCAAAGCTCAAATTTCATTGAAAGGCAGAAACTCGATTTATTTATCTCCAACAAATTCACCATTTTAATCATAAAAATATGTTTCCTAGAATGCTTACTTGCTTAGAAACCTTTTCATCCAGGATAAGCCTCAAAATCATACTTTCCTAAAAAAGAGGGGAAGAGATATCTATTTTTTTAATAAAAAGGCAGATTTTTCCACCTTACTCCATCAGACACATGGTTTCATGTTACTGGACATTCATAGAGAACACAAAGAGAAAGAGATGTTACCTGAGATGGAAAGAAACGTGAGAGCCTGTCTTTGCTACTACTTCAATCAGCCTGTCATTGACAGGGCTTTTCCTCTCCAGCAACATTTGGAACTGATTTTCCAAGCCTTTCAACATTGAGGGGAATATTCTAACAATAGCCTAGTTATTGTAAAATGGAAAAACAGTTTATCAAAAGAATCCACATCAAGAGACTATTACCTGACTAATATTTTGCATTATACAGCATCTAATTTATTTTTTATGCAGCAAGGTCATATGATTGTATGCCCAAAAAATAACAAAGAACTGCTAAGAAGCAATATTTTATACCAGAAGAAGATTCACAGAAGAATCTTCCAAGTGATTATTTCCACTTTCGTTATGTGAAAGATAATCTAAGATACAGTTGACATGTTCTGAGCTGAAAATATTAGGTGAACATTTGGAGAAGAGTGAGCGTAGAAACTCATAAGGATGATTGCCATCTCCAATCATTACCAGAAGTTTGCCCTGAATAAAAACAAACCAACGGAGACAGAAACATGGGGAAATGATGGTTAAATAAACTAACAATGACAAAAATAAACACTTGAGAGAAAAATGAGTATGAAAAGAAAGCAGGACAACGTGGCCCAAAATTTATGGCAAAGTTAAAGAAACTTCAATCCTGAAAAAATTAGTGTATATGCACAAAATACTTACTGAGTGATAAAAAACCTATAATTCGTCCTAAATGCAATTTCTATTATAAATGCAGTCACAGATTTGTAGCTGTTACATGGGTAGTTTAGTCACTCCCTAACTCTTGTACTACAGTGCATAGCGCATTGTAAACCAACATTCTGGTTTAAATAAGCTTTCAGTCACCGTAAATCACATTTTTTAAGTTTAGACCCTATTTAAATTTAACAGTTTAAGTCTCTAAAAGTACCAAAAACAAAGTGCTTGAAGGACTAAAAAGCACATTGTTTATTGTAAAATGAGGGACCAAATAAGAATTAAATTTAAATAGAGACAATCCAAAAATCATCATACTTACAAGTTACAGGGGCAAAAAACTTATGCAAGCAATTTTGTATATCAATATAATACTGGCTTGCACCCTATTGAGAGAAAGGAAGCGAGAGAGAGATTGATTTAACACTTTTTGTATACAAGCAACAGCTTCTGACATTTAATCAAGAACACAATGCATAAGAAGGTTTACTCTCACTCAGGTTTTCTTTCTTGTGTAAGCTTGCTTATCTCTCCCTCCCTTGGAACCTAACAATATATCTCATTATTGGGGAAGTTCTAGAGATTTTACACATTGTGTATACAAGCAACAGCTTCTGACATTTAAACAAAAACACAGACGCGCCTCCCTCACTTGCCCTTTGTCTATCTCTATCAAATAAATCAACGCATCACTAACATAATCTGAAAAACTAATCAAAATGAGTTCAATGCAGGTACTTTCCCATGACATGCACCATTACCTATCAAATTTCTAGCATATAACAGCTGCCTAGTTATCATGCACAGATAGATTCAAATAACACTCATAGAAACATGGATATAAAATATTTTACACATAAAGTATTGCAAGCAACATAGCTGGATAAACAAACAACATACTTGGATCACTTGTCCATTTGTGAAAGTTTGTTCCTCTAACAAGTGTTCGAGTGATTTAAAGACATTATTATCTTTAATTTGGTTTAACTTCTGAAGGCACTCTTTAGCTTTGAGAGAATCTGGGAAGGATGCAGCTATTTTGGTAAAAATAATTTCAGTCTTCTTCAGTATTTCTTCAGGACAGATTTCCTGAAATTGTTAAAAAAAACTCCATAATTTTCAAGCTAACAAATAATGGTCAGAAAGCAAAAAAGCTACACATGTGCAACATGCTGACGCCACATAAGTTGTTAACTATTAATTATCGATTTGAGGAAGAAAAATACTAATGGAAAACAAAGTATATAGAAATAAAATCCCCTTCTCAGTTCTCCTCGGTTCTTCTGTAAGTAAGAATCTAGTTGAGAAAATTACAACACCAAAGTGGAAGCATATGATAAAATATATACAAGACATGCACCCTCATAGAAGAAACAAAACTTTAGGATTTTATCTTCAAAGCACAAGAAAACGACTGAAAAGTAAAAGCACTCAAACACTGTATTTGTACCTTCAATTTCTTCCGCAGAGCCAAATAGTTTTTCATTTCATCTTGCAACCTGAAAACAGAAACAACTTAAATAATAGTCCAGTTGCATCTTGTCCACATAGCATGTTGGAAAGGATACCTTCTCTTTTGAGTCAAAATAGTATCCAGTGCCTTTTCGTGAAGAGAGCTGAAAAGAGAAAACATATGTATCCAGTGCTTTGTCCTTTCCTCAACAGAAAGATGCTCCGGAAATAAATTATCAGCAAGAACAAATTCCATGTTCTGTGATCTGAAATATTGCGAAAAACATTTATATCTGACAAGTAAACTCTAATTTTGATTAACTGGCTATCTAAAGTGCACAAGCTGACCTGAACTCCTTACAATCTTTATCATAACAAAGCATCATAAATTTACATGGAATCTGTTCATAGTGATCACTAACTGGCATGCTGCCATCACAGCATTTCTTGCAGTAATCTTGATATACCTCAACCAACTTCTGCAAGGCCCTCTTTCTAACAGATATCTGGAAATGCATTTTTCATTGTCAGGAATTCCATATTGTGTCCTTCAGAAAGCAAAATGATTCAACAGCACATACCTTTTTATCCCGAAGTCTTTCAGTGGCTTGAGATATTAGCTTGGATGGGACAAGTTTCAGGTTTGACTTGGAAATATCACAGGCGACAAGAACTGCCTGCATTCTTACTCGGTCATCAAAGTCTAGCAAACGATCTTCAACAGAAGCTGCATAGTTGAAAGATATCAAAAATTACTTGCATGAAATTGTGAGGGCATTTGATTAATGAATATGGAACCAACTACATAATATCAACAAACTATGACAAGAAGATATTTTGAGCAGCTTACTGATAATTTCATGTGATTCTCTCCCATATGGATTTGCAGCATAGAATGCATTGGCACACTGTAGAGCACTAATTCTGACATCGACAGATTTATCAGAAAATCTTTTCAAAAACTCCACAAAAAGTTCAGGATACTTCAGTGCTGCATGGTGCTCAGGAAGTGCAAAAAGTTTCCCAACCAAATTAACAGCTTTTATCCGAACATCAACCTGATCAGCCTTTGAAGAGGATTGCAGATATATTATAAAAAGATAAGAATACTTTGAAGAAAAAAATATACAAAAGAATCATTGCAAAAACAAAGGAATTAATTCCAAGCAGTTGGATTCAGCATGTATGATATTTCAAGTTTGACTAGAAGAGGATATTCGTATACCAATAGCTCCTCAATTAAGCTTGGAATTACAGCAAGAAGCATCTGAGGTGCACACTGGAAAACTCTAAAGATAATTTCATGGTAAGATTCTTTAAGCTCACAGCCCACAGAGTCTCTGTCATGTATACAAGAAGTTAAGAACCTACAAACTAGGTCATTCAGTTCATCCTCTAGTGCACAAGTTTTGATGACTGAAGAAGCAAGTTGATAAGCAGCACAAGTTGTGTCCTGTTGTTTAGTCGGGAACAACAAAATCAGATTTGGAAACAAGCTGGGCTTCATTTATTAACAGAAAAATGTTTTTAAAACACAGAACATCCTGGATGGATAAAAGAAAACCCCATAACATCTACATACAACTACTGTTCCGTAATTATGAGAAATGGTATTCACATTAAACAAATTCAAGTTGCTTAATAATTTTCACATCCCCTTTCAATGATTTCAGCTTGCTTCTTGCAAGACTTTACAACCAAACAAGATTTGTTTCAATATTACATTTTAAAGCTATAGTATCATCGAAGATCAGGAAATGGCCAAAACATGGCTAAAAGAACAACTTCTCTCAACTTGATTGCAACAAAGACTATGCAAAGTTTTGGCCACTCTAGCTATGAAACTGAGCATACATTAATGGCAAATATTTTAGAAATGAGGTAGTAAAAATAGTCTAAAAACAGCATCTGTGGAACATATCCAATATGTTGTGTATCGTGAATCAAGAAAATAAATAACACATACAAAGCAAAAAGGTCAGAAAAAGAATAAATCACATTTTTAGCCTTTTAGAATAATAGCCACATCACATTATTGCAGCAAAATAGGATAAATGTATGAAAAAATGTCGCTCTAAAAAAGTATCTTTGATCATAGTGGGCTTCTCTATGTAAAACTTGTTTCTTATGAAAAATATACATTATATAAGCATAAAAAAAATAAAGAGGAACTTACTTTTCTTTCCTTTAAAAGGTTTCGTAAAATCACTTCCAATAGTTGCTGAGAACCCTCCTCACTCTCATTCAATATGTTTATCATTATGGAAGACATGGAATAAATCAAACTATCATGGTGATCATCTCTGCAAAAAGGTGTGAAGCAGATTCAGTGTCATTAATTAATTCCTCCATGAAAATCAACAATTGCAAAAGGGCTCAATTTTTTGCAGTTAATAAGCAATGCTACTGGACAGGAAATAACAGCTACAGGTCATGAACTACAACCTCCACTCAACTGCTGCAAATACTTTATGGTATTTTTAGGGAAGTTGATAATATATGACATTCACTATAAGCTAAAAGCTAAAATTTTGGCTCAACTGGGACACGGTTAGTTCCAGACAAATATACCTTCCAAAAATCTAAGAAAATTTAAGAGACTTATTTCCCAATTAAATAGGAAGCAGAGAAATCCAGTAAAACATTTAAGCACAAAGATGGTAGATGGAGAAGGTAGATCTCAACCTCACAACAGAAAAGAAAATTTTGAACATCTCAAGAACAAGTTTGGCGCAGTCAATCTCCAACATTATCACACAGCACCTTAACTGAGCCACAGTCTCCAATACTTTAACCCTTTTTGAAAAGTACGGACTTGCAGTATCAGCAAGATCCTTAAACAAACTAATGATAAGTTTAAATACATCCTGAAATCATAGAACAAACATATTAGCAATCAGCGTCAAAATTAAAATGGCACACAATTCAAGTTCTAAAAAGGGAAATGTGCACATAGTTTCAATTGTATTATGCATAATGGGTACCTTTAAATACTTGTCCTCAAAAGGTGGCTCGGGTGCCATTACTCTAAAGAGTTCGGTGACAGAAATAGCAATCAGAAGCTTAACATCCTTATCTTCTTGTCGATGTAGACCATGAATCAATTCAACTAAAGCATTTGCCAGTGGTTTCAAATCAGCATCCCGTTTCTTAGCAGCTTGCACTTCTTTTGCTGTTTGTGGCAGTTCTGACTGTTCTAACTGAGACAAAGCATTTGCAGCTTGCTGCAAAAGAGTGTAAACATAACAATAAATAATAATTCCTTGCGTAGCATGCTAAATATCTTAGGTTACAACCACTATCTTCTCAGACTGTTTTTTTACACCATTTTCTACATAGTTGGTTAATGATGTATAAAATTGTGATTAATCACATGTATTAGATAGTATCAGAATGTTTAATGGATGATGTAAAAAAAATTCTTAGATATGATACATATATGGAAAATTTTGAAATTCAAGATATGCTACAGTTTAGATATGTTGGTACACATTTATAATAGACCTATT
Source organism: Lupinus angustifolius (assembly GCF_001865875.1). Taxonomy (NCBI): domain Eukaryota; kingdom Viridiplantae; phylum Streptophyta; class Magnoliopsida; order Fabales; family Fabaceae; genus Lupinus; species Lupinus angustifolius. The sequence goes on along the minus strand of NC_032019.1, from coordinate 4,001,051 downwards.
GTATATAGAAATATGGAATATTTATCGAGAGACAAATCATTTCCCATGACTACATAACTATGATAATTACAAGATGGGGCATTAGGTTGAGAAAGATTTTAGGGGAAAGGGCATTTTACTCAAAAAGTATTAAAAGGGAAGCCTGGTGTCCCTATATATATATACAACTTTAGTCTCGCAAACGAATCTGTTTCCGACATTTGAACGCATGACCTGCATATTACACCCTTGGCATTGTCCCAGGGTATCGGTTATAAAATAAAAACATCGAATACTCTTGGGATACTTATGTACATGTATGGGTACGGTGTACAACACTGATGCTTTGTTGTTATTGTAGTATCTAGGTTTCATATCACATAGTTAATGCAATAACCTGAACAACCACAAACTAAAATATCAATAAATAAGATGTAGAAAAAAGCGTGAGATGATGATTCTTACTTAGATTACTAAAAGTTGAGACTGGAATTCAAATATAAAGCATCTTAGGTTTGCTCACTGCATAACTACAGTTACAACATTCTGCTCGAAATTCAAAATTATACTAGCGATTTGTCATTAATAGCACAGATTTCAAAACAAAAAACGAGTGCGAAACGCACGCAGCTTCAGTTTTATTAACGATGAATAGCAACGATTTTCAAATTTACGAACAAAGAAAGCGAGAGAGAGAGAGAGAGAGAGAGTGAGAAGGGGAAGGGGGAAGATGAGGTTTACACGAAGATATTTGACGATGAAATCCTTTTTGGGACGAGTTTGTTGAGCGAGTTGAGTTCCGATCTCGGAGAGGAGTTGCAGCGAGCGCTCACTCATGGTTGCAGTGATGAGCGAAGGAAGGAGTGAGCAGTTACGAAAAAGCAGAGAAGGTGTGAGTGTGAGTGTGAATGTGTGCGTGAAGTTTACTGTTTGAGAAAGGAGAATAAAGGGTTGTTTTGCTTTTTCATTTGAGCGCGGAGAGTCCCGCTATTGCACGCGCGTGACCACCAATCGCCAAGGGCATGCCTAATTTAAAGCCAAATTGAATGAGATGAAGATAGTAGGATGACAAAAAAAAACTCATATTGAAAATATCATCAATATATATCTACAATAATAGCTCGATGTTTAACTTATGGTACTTGCACATTTATAAATTTATTTATTAATTAATTTTTATATATATTTTTTTATTATTATTTTAAGATTATGTATTATCTATTTTATAGTAATATGACTATAATTATATAAATATCTTATTATTGGTGTAATATTATTCTTATCTATTCATTGTTACCAAATATATAAATATATAATAAAAATTAAAAACTTGTTGAATATCGGTGTGTATCCGTTATCCATACTAGTACCCAAAAAACAGTATGGGTTTTGAGCACAGGAAAACACAACTCGTTTATCTTTGACCTCATTGCCATTCATATACTTATTTTCTAGCTATATGTATATATAAGTGAGCGAACTTAAATGGCCATTAGGAACATAATTTCTAGTTAGGATAGAAATATATAAGTCAAACATGATGGTATTTGCTCAAGTCTGGTTCAAATATGATGGGGATCTGATTTAACTAAGTTTGGGTTAATTTTTCAACATTTGTTTCGTTTCGAGTTTTATGATACTCATCTCGAATCTGTCTGAACGCTCATTTATATATATATAGTCATTTGCCCTTTTTGAGTTTCCAATCCTACCCAAACCCATCTTTCAACTCTACCCTCTAATCTTACCCTTCCATGCGCCATATCCGTTCAAGCTACACTTTCTCACATAACTTGTTAAATATCCATATGAATATTTAAAGTGCTCGTCTTTTTAAACTTATTGTTTTTCATGGATATAACTAGGGGTGAGCATGCACTGGCCATATCCGTCCACCCAATTTGGCTCGATTATGATTGGGCCTCATTAGGTATAAGGTCAGGTTTGAGCTCAAAACTTAGACTCATAGAATATTTAGGGTGAGGTTGGGGACAATCATGACCGGTCATGATCGTCTCATGATCACTCACTTATCATGTTTGTACGTGTATTCAATTGTGTATAGATTTATGACATCTCTTTGGTAAAAAAATATTATTAATTCTATAATTTTCCATCATATATACATGATTAATAATATATATACATATATCAAATTACATATTCATAATAAAAATTAAAATATTCAGAAAAATTATTTAAAAGAAATATCCATTAAAATCGGGTTTGAGTTTAAAAGTTGTCATAGTTGATATTCGAGATTGGATTAGCTTTAGATCTAAGGTCAAATCCAAATTCAAAAAATCAACTTACCAATATTCCAGGTCCAATAAGAGACAAACGTTACCTAACACTATTCACTCATAGCTCCTCAAACCTAATCTATTGGTACTTCATGTATACTATCATTCAAATAAAAATCCAAAAATTGTCCATAAACACACATAACCTAATGCATTATCCCCAAGTTTTCAAGGGGTAGACATTTGTTGTCCCAAAATAATGTACCATTCAATGTGCCGTTGTTTGTAATTGGTTAGAAAAACAATTAATTATTGCAATTTTAATTTAAATGTATTTATTCAACCAATCATTATCACTGACATATTGAGTGACACATATTGTGAGACAACAGATGTACTCTCGTTTTCAAGTAGTCGGCTCGCTTGTTTTTTGTAATTGCTACCCAATCAGAATGTGACAAATATAACTGGCAAAACAAATATTTAAAATTTAGATGACTTACCTTAACTCATATTGGTAAATGATATAATTTCTTTAGGTTACACATAACATTTATATATGTATAGACAGTTTAAAATTTTGTATACTGATAGTTTTTTTTAAGCTTCTTTCATAAAATAGTGTTAAACCGAACATATATATTTCTTAGACGCAGTTTGAAATGATCCATGGTAGTGAGGCAAACAAACACAATCCCCATGGGGTGACAAAAATGCATAACATAAGATAGAGAGAGAGAGAAAGGAAGAAACATAAAAAATGCGAATGGACACGTTTATTCACAATACCGTAACAACACTAACAACACACAGAGAGCAACACAAATCACATTGAGAGTGGAAGAACCACCACCTTCTTCACACCGCTACCACCTCTCTCTTCCATCCTCTATCAATTCGAGCTGTGTTGTTTTCATCCGCATTGTGTTGTCAGTGATGGAAGATAGCATAATTTGCCACTGGAGCGTGTTCAGATCCCTTCTAGCAATCCTTCAATGGTGGGCTTTCAATGTCACTGTTATTATCATGAACAAGTGGATCTTCCAGGTTTCTCTCTTGCTTATTTTTAAATCTTATGGGTGTTTATGTAATTTTGATTTCAAAACCATAAGGAGTGTGGTATTAAAGTTATTATTATTATTATTATTATTATTATTATTATTATTATTATCATTGTTTTCTTGGTTATACCGTGGTTTTTCGTTTAATACATGAAGGCTTAATAATTTTGTGATCTCCGGAGTTTTGGTAAGATCCACCCCATTAACATGCTAAAGCCTGAAGCTTTAAATTCATATATTAAACCCTCACAATTAGGAAACGTAAGAAACTGTAATCAATCTTGAAATTCTATGTTTTTAGAGTTTATAGTTTGACGTTACCTCTTGATTCATTGCATTTCTGGCCTGTTCCAGTGCCAAAGTTGTGGTTTTCTGTAATGATCTATGTACCCTTGTGGTATACACTAACCCGCATAATGTTAGTTTCTCATAAGATATTAAAGAAAGTGGATAAAGAATGCATATACTGAGAGTGTATGAGTTTTATATACCGCCACTGCATCATCTATGTTTTTAGAGTTTATAAATCTTTACACCTATATTAGCTCTTAAATTAATTGTTTGGGCATCCATATTGGAGTTGAATAGTCTGGATTTTTGAAGCTTATTTGCTCTTGTATGGATTATGACAAATTCTTTGAATATAAATATTTTTTACTTTTGCAGAAATTGGAATTTAAGTTTCCCCTATCAGTATCCTGTATCCATTTTATTTGCTCGTCCATTGGAGGATATGTGGTAATTAAGGTGCTGAAGCTTAAACCACTGATACATGTTGACCCTGAAGATCGCTGGAGAAGAATATTTCCAATGTCATTTGTTTTCTGCATTAACATAGTGTTGGGCAATGTGAGCCTACGATATATTCCAGTTTCTTTTATGCAGACAATAAAATCATTCACGCCTGCAACAACAGGTAGGTTCAATAATTGGTTACATCTATGCCACTTGTTTAATGTTGAAGTTTCATGGACATTGTGATCTGATTTTGGCGAGTTTGCAGTTATTTTGCAATGGCTAGTGTGGAGGAAGTATTTTGACTGGCGTATTTGGGCTTCTCTTATACCCATTGTTGGAGGGATTCTTCTTGCTTCTTTTACAGAACTTAGTTTTAACATGTTTGGATTTTGTGCAGCCTTATTTGGCTGTTTGGCTACATCTACAAAGACTATCCTTGCAGAGTCTCTGTTGCATGGATACAAATTTGACAGGTGCCAATTTTATGCTTTGCCTTCCTTTATTGTTTGTATGTTTATATATTTTATGTTCTTTCTTTCCTTTCTCTCTGGAAATTTTCATGTGTAGGCTTTCCTGTTATTTATGGGTCTGTAATGCCCATTTCTTTTGGTGGACAACAGCTTTTTTGACCACTACAGTGACTCTATTCGTCCATTTATTTCTGGGTTTTGAAGAACTAGAGTTAGTAAATTCTTTATATTGGTGTTAAGAATTTTTTTGGGTGCTGGTAGGTTTGATCAGGGCACCTTCTAGCATCTATGATCAAATTCCATTTGGTGCTGACTGTTCAACATTTTTTCACCTGCATCCTTTAATACATCAATTTTAAATGAAAAAGAGAAGCGTTTTCATTAGGTAGATGGTGATCTTTATTATTCTCTTTATTGCTCGGATTTGTCTTAGTTATACTATACCTTGTTCTATTCTGTGCTTGTGCATGTTTCTCTGAATTGCTTTGGCATGTTTTGTCTGCAGTACATAGCCTAATTATTTGTGTTTTGTATTTGTAGCATAAACACAGTTTATTACATGGCACCTTTTGCAACCATGATCTTGGCGATACCTGCTATGTTACTCGAAGGCAATGGGATTCTAGAGTGGCTAAGCATTTACCCATATCCTTGGTCAGCCCTGATAATCATTTTGACCTCTGGGATTTTGGCATTCTGCCTTAATTTCTCCATTTTTTATGTGATTCACTCCACCACTGCTGTAACGTTCAATGTTGCTGGAAACCTTAAGGTAAGATCTATCAGGCAGATCACTTCAAGCCACCATGTTATTCAGCCAATGTGAAAATTTATAATGTTTCTTTGTCAATCTGTTCAATTCATGTATCCTTTAACAAAGTCGTTCATATTTTCCTTTTCCTGTTTAATACCCGGAGACACTTGACTATAATGTCGTAAAATCATAGTTATTGTGTGTTTCCTAATTAACATTAATCATGTTTTTGTACAGGTAGCAGTTGCTGTCCTTGTTTCTTGGCTAATATTTAGGAACCCAATTTCATATTTGAACTCTGTTGGATGTGCTGTGACTCTTGTTGGATGTACATTCTATGGCTATGTCAGACATAAAATCTCCCAACAGCCATCAGTTCCGGGGACTCCTCGGACACCCAGAACACCTAGGACTCCTATGAGTAAAATGGAGCTGCTTCCACTTGTAAATGATAAATTAGATGATAAGGTCTAATTGTTTGTCTAATTACTAAGTATGAGGTTTCTGCCATTTGGAAGGGCACTAATAGCAACAAAAAAATGTGGCCCAATGTATGAGGCAGGCTCCCACCTAGTGGGGTTTGAGAATGGTAGACGTATGTAGTTTCACCCCTGCAAGCGGACTTGCAGGTACAAAAATATAAGTGATTTTGGTTATTTGTTCTTTTAGATTACCCACGGTTTTCAATAGCATCAGGGTCTTCTGTAGTTTTTAATATATGGTTCCCTTTTACCCCTCAAACTTTGTTTTATTTGCTTCAGTTAAAGGTGTTTAGCCTCCAGTTTCCTACTGTTTTCTGATATGGATGATTGATAGTATATATTGCTGGTCGTTATTAGTATCATTATTATTACTGGTGTGCGATATGTAGAGTTTAACCACATTCTTATTTTAGAATTTTAAAGTATTAACACATATTTTATTTTCTAGAATTAAAATGTCTTTTTTATATCATATTTACTTTATATTATATTTTTTTGTCTTTATTAGAATATGCAACTTATAATTAATGTGTTTGAGATGGTTATATAGGATTATATAATTTTTTTAAATTAAAAAATTGAAAGGCAAAATAGGAATATATAAATTATATCATGGTGGTGGTTATATCATATTTTGATTTTATATGATATAAATATATAGTATAGATATAGATTACAACTAAGGTTCATGGCTTAAGTTATGTGGTTGCAGTTGAACACCAATACTGTATAGTACTGTGATTCAGTGGTTCACAAAAACAAAAAAGGAATAGAAATTTATTGAAAGTTCCACCAAATGAGACGAAATTTATTCGCATTGATTGTTAATGGTTCACTTGTATTTCAATTACAATTACCAAAAACGAAAAAGTGGTGGAATTTAATGCTCATGTAAGCGACTTCTTCTACCCAACTACATTGTGGTCCTTCATCTTTATATGGTAGTGGTGATAGTCCGTGATTGATATACATTTTTAAGTTTGGTTCTCTACTAGTATTTGAACCATCCATTCAATTTTGTAAGGGTAAAGAATCATCAAGACTAAAAAGGAACAAAAAATATTGGTCACAATAACTGGCAAGCAAGGTTTCCCATAATTAGATACTATGGATTTACCAATAAATCATTGATCTAGTGATATAAGACTCTCCTAGATGATCAGAATGACCAAAAGGTCAAAGATTCGTTTTCTGAGAGCAATACTTGTTGGGAGGGGCAATCACACCTCCAAAATGGATTAGTTCCTTATCAAAATGTGATAAAATACATTTAATAGTACCAAATAAAATACTATATACTTGAATATATCACAAAACACATTTAATCAGTACAAGGATGTTTTAGTTATAACATAGAACTAGTTACAGGGGTTTAGTACATAAATATTATTATTGCCTTAATTTTCCCAAATATCCAATTTATGGGATCTAAGAATCTAATTAGGTACTAAATTTAAAGTTATGATTAAGCCAGTAGCCAGAAGTTCTTTTGCCACCTTGTGCTGATAAGGTAGCCATTCATACCTTGACTTCTTTTCCTCACTCCTATTGTCAAGCACTCTGCATTGTTGATGCAATACTCAGTAAACTCCTCTGTGCTGCTACTACTGTTTCCACATAGGCTGCAAAAGTTAATGAGTTAAATTTCAAATACTGTTTCTTTAGCAGCAAATATAGAGTAGTAAAATTAAGTTTGAGAGGAATTAAATAAAATGATCCTAGCTTCTACTATCTGAACTTTTTCAGATTGAATGAAATGTGTGTTTTTTTAAATAACATAAGATGGAATGAAATCAAATATGATATAATGAATTGCAGTTTGGGATATGAAACAGAATGAGATAAAACTCACTAACATACCACTATTCCATTTCACTCTATTCTTCAGAATCTAAACATGGTCTTAAAAGTTGGAATTTGGAAATTGCTTTGAAGGATGGATGATTAGAATCTCACCAGCTAAGGAGAGAAGGAGGCTTCTTTTGGCTCAATACCAAGACAGATACATCTAGCTTCTTCACTTGGCTCATCACTGTGGCCAGTTTTGGTCCTTGGATTACAAGTGCTTCCACTTTCACCTTTGCAGAACAAGACAGTACCAATTTGATTATTCTTTATATAGGGATGAAACAAAAAAGGTGGCAATGGGACAAGCAAAGCTGAAACAACTGAACAATTCTCATGATTTCTCTGTGGAAAGTGAAAATAAAAAAAGGAAATAATGCAGGAAACTCAGACCCTTTGCTCCCTAAAGAAGAGAAAAGGTTGAAAAAATTGTGCAAAAGAAATATTAAAAAGGAAAAAAAAGGAACTTTTTGCTACCCTCTTTTTGAACACAGCCATGGACTTACTTGAATCAAGATTTAACAAGCACAATGAGTCAATAACCATCCTTCATGTCAATGAATGCATGGAAAGAAAAATAGAGAAAGAACATATATAGCTTATGTTTTCTCTATTTGACTTCTTGAAATGAAACTACAAAAGTAAAAGAGTAACATATTAATCTGACTCATATTCATGAACTTACCTCTGGCTTGCAATCTCTACAAAGTGACCCAAGATATTTGACAATATTGGTAGAACAAGAAGATTCAGAAGCCTTATGTGGAGGAACAACATGAAGCAGGGTTAGCAAATCACCCTTATTTGTGACATGAGTAAGTGCCCACATCATTGCATGCTTGGAATATGAAGTGTTGTCAATCACCACCATCACTCTCTTCCTAACTATTATCCCATTGTCCTCATTCTCATACATGGTGAATCCTTCCATTTGATTCATACTTGCCTCACCAACATGGCTATATTTGTCTTTACCATTCCACCTATTTGATGTTGATTTCCAAGTCTCCTTCATGCTGAACTGGTTTAACAATGTCTCTCTTGAACTTTGCATTGTCTCTTTGAACAACCCTTGTGTGTGTATATATGCAGAAAGAAGTGCACTATTACATGCTCATGAGATAGTACAAGAAAGGAGGATAGTAGGGTGCAGCAGAGGCTTAGTTTGGAAGGTTATTAGAGAGATAGAGTAGTATGATATTTCTTGATAATATAGGACTGTGGAACTTTTATAACACAATAGATATTATTTCAATGCCACATTTTATATGGACATTGTTCAAACAAGCATGCATGCATCAACTAAGGGGAGTTCATGTAACTTTAAGCAAAGGTGTTAGGTTCTTTCACATTCCTCATACACCTTTTATACTTTTACAACTTTTTTCAACAACTCAATTATATATTTTCTTTAGACATAATTTTGCTTAAACTAAATAGAGTCGCGATATAAAAGAGTATTTAATTAAGTGATTTGCTTTATGTGCAGATTCAAGTTTGACCAGAATCGGTGGCTGATTTTAGACTAAGTCAGGAGAGCTCAACTTAAAAGATTAATTTATCAGGTGGGAGAGCCTCGTAATTTAAGTACTATATTGAATTTGTAATTTTATTTAATGGGAGACTCCTATAACATGATAGTGGTTGTTTTGATGATGAAATAAAGGATCTCTATATGATCTTTTCTCATCTGTTCAGTTTCAGATTTTTTGTTGTACATTAGCACAATATTTTAACATTTTGTGTCATGATAAACTGGACATAAAGTGGTCCATCAGTAAAAAAATAACTTATCAGAATATGGTTGCAACTTTGAGTAGCCAATAGAAAAAGCAATTTTGTTATAAGAAAACAGGAATAAGAAATAGTAGTTCAACTAAGAGTTTTGTTAACTCAGTCCAGAATCTCAAAATATATATTTATATAGAAAAATATGAAATGAAGTAAATTAAAATTCATCCAAAACTTTACCAATTGTATAACTTATGTACTTATGTTAATCCTGTCCTAAGGATTGTTACATATGGAAGATTAATGAGAAGGTGTCAGAAATGAGATGTGGGACCCCGTGATTTGAGTCCCGGAAAATTTACGTGGATAATGTAGTTTGACTTCACTATCACATGTTTGCTATATGTTTTAAAATATTTACGAAAGTAGTGTATTTTTTAGGGAAATCGTGGATGGGATCCACGACTTCCTTCTCTCTCCATAGAAGTCGTCTACCCTAAACACGATTTCCATTGTATATTAATAATAAAATGCAATGGACCTCTAGGTTCTCATAAAAACCAAGAACCACTAGGCTACATAATATTTTTACTATTAATATGCAACGGAAATCGTGTTTTAGATACACGACTTCCATGGAGAGAGAATATGTCATCCCCAAAGTCGTGGATCCCATCCACGACTTCCCCCAAGTAAATTTTCCTTGATTCCCAGTTTTGTTTTGGGTGCTGCTATGCTCGAGCATGACTGAGAAAACAAGAGGGGTCCCCATCTGAATTCCAAATCATTGCTCCAAGGTACCTAGCTCAACCAATCAAATTACCTACTGTAATATTCAACACACACTCACAGAAACTACTACCCTTCAATTTTAACCCCTTTCCCACTCTTCTTTCCTGAATTTATCTAATGAAATTCAAGGAGACAAATACTTCAATTCTTTATATTTTTTATAACAAAAATATTATTTTATTATATTTAAAAAGATAAATTTGTCATGTTAGATTTTCTTTAGTTTTTTTAAGGATTTTCCTCTTGATCTATTTTATTACCTATATAATAAAAAAAACTCCCAAATGATATGTGTCAATCTCTCAAGCCCTCATGATGTGTCAACCTCTCATCAAAGCTAAAGGTCCCTCATGACATGTGTCAATCTCTCAATAACATGTGTAAATCTCTCAAGAACTCCCTCATGACATGTGTCAATCTCTCAAGCCCCCATGTAAAAGCCTATACAATATTAAAATATAATGTTACTATAGCAATATTAAAATAATAATATGAATCATAACATATAGTTTGTAGCTATTTTAGAGTTAAATAATATTTATTTTTGTACTAATCTTATTTTAGAATCAAATAATAATGAAATTATAAATTTATTGATGATTTTTTTGAACAATAGGATACTACTAACTATATCATGTTATGTATGTGTAAAAAACAATGTTGAGAAAGTCGAGCAAGATGTTAAACCAGTAGATGACTCATATTAAATTTATCCAATTTAAACCGTATGGTTTGACCGTATGGTTTATATATAATTAATAATTTTTAACAATATGAATGCACTGGTAACATATATGGTTTTAACCATACGAATGCACGAGCAACATACATATTCTTAATCATAAATGCATATGTAATATGTATTCTTAATCATGCGGCAAAAAATATCGTCCCGTGCAAATGCACGGATAACGTGCTAGTTAATAGAGAAAATTTATACCCTTTACATAGGATGATGATATTAAGAAATAATAAAATAGAATATAGTTATGAAGATTATAATTAATATGACTTAAATATTATAAAATGATTTAGATATAAGGAGAAAGAAATATCCGAGAGAACTAAAGAAAAGTGCAGTACGTGACTTATTAATGCATAAGAGTCATAAGAGTATGCTGGAAAAGTCTATTTGTAAGTTTGATTTTGGAGAGAAAGTAAGAAAAATATAAGTTTTTAGAGTCATGTCACACATATATTCATGACTTTCTAGCATTTTCTTTCATCTGTAACCTAATTGGCAAATGGATTATATGTATCTCCATGCAGTCACCCTGTTTTTAATTCTGTTTCATTTGGATGGTCCTTTCCCGGTGGACAATCTCATTAATAACACTGTCCCAATTTAGACTTGAATCACTTGATTCTATATATATATTGGATCACACATTTTTAGAGCATCGTTAGGTGTATTATATGTATGACCAATGCTTCTAACATATCGCATTTATTGATGTGGGAGAATCATGGTAAAGGTTGTACTAGACCATCTCCTCTTCATATTTTAGGAGGGTAAATGGAAGAAATATTTTTCTAACAAGTAAAAAAGCAAGCCGAATTCTATCCATCTACACCCATATCATTTCAAACACAACCATTGTACAAAACCATACTCAAACCATGGCACTAGTGAAACAACATCCAACGTGGGAATATCAAAAATGTTATTTGTGTGTCTATGGTAAATATCTTTTTCTGGGAGAATAAATAATGGACCCACAATTTTTTTCTTACTATTTTAATAGTAAAACATTAAGTACACTTCACCAATGGAAGTCAGCGGCAATTTTAGAAGCCAATGTTAAATTCAAAGCAAGAACAAACAAAGAACAGTTTTATTTACAATATTTACATTAGCTTGATCTTGTAGGAAGAAGCCAACAAATTGGTTCTGAGACAAGGCACTACAAGCTTTATCAACCAGCCATTCATTTTACATTGGCCATGTTTATGGAACAGCCATCTTTAGAGAGCCTTGAGTGCGAGTTTACTTCCCGAGTGAATACCCTTGGCAGCAATTCTTAAAGCTGCGCGGCTTTGGTACAGTCTGTTATAAAAATAAAATGAAAAAATAAGTTAATGAAAATTTTGCCATTGATATATGCTTCGCTGCCACTTAAGTGTTAAGCTTTAGCTTGAGCAAAAGTCAGGGTGACGACCCTATGCGAAACTAGTTTCTAGGCATGCTGCATTTCTCTTGAATTCAGCATTATTTACTTGAACCAAAGTATAAGAAACCCTTATTTACCCCGACCCCAAAATAAGGAACTCAAACTTGGATACTTAAGTTGCAAGCAAGTGTATAGCAGAGACGGTCAACACATGATCACACACTTCTTTACATTTACAGAGAAAACAAAAAATAGAACTAGACAAGATTAAAATGCTTGGAGTTATAGATAATTTGATACATCCAACAAAAGATCCCAATCATTTATTAGATAGATTCCCTCCTCACTGTACTCGATAAGGATTGAAGCATAGAAACCTCAACAATTTTTATTTAACAATAAAATATTGCATATACATAATGCTAACATGTACAAGTACATGTATGCAGGTTCATGAGTAGGTACTGCAGAAGACAGGTCCTGCATGGTCATTAATAAAACTTGCATTTCCATTATCATTATAAAGGGAAGGAGTTCAATTATTTTAGAACACATAATAATTTGATTAATTTCTACCATGCTATGTATCTGTCTTTGTTATTGGCTGGGAAAGACAGGACACTCAAGTATGTTCCTAAAAGCATGATAGTACTTTTATAGAGAGGGGGGAGATAGAGTCTTACCCTGCCAAAGCAAGTCCCCAGGTAGATAAAGCATAAAACAACTTCCCAGCACTCCAAATATCTAAAACTTTTTCCAGTTTGCTTGTACCAGCCAATGCTTTAGATAGTGCTGTCATAAAATAAGTTGACATATGAGATATATGAACATTTTGTTACTTAGTCAGCAATTGTGCAACTCGGTACTTCATTCAAAATCATATCAATGCAAACATTGTCAAATGTTTTAAAAGAAGTGAAATAATTAGTAAGCTGGTGGAAAACGCATCAGATTTAGAAAGCAAGACCTACTCAAGAAGAAATCATTACCAAATGAAGATTATCAAATAAAATAGCATTTGCGTCATTCAGCGTGTTTAGAAGGGACTTTCAATTGTCTAATCGAACCATTCATATTGAACAAAGGAATAGTCACCACTTTAAATCACATAACACTTTAAAAGTCAGATGACAAAACAGGTCTATGGTTGCTATAAACAACAGCTTCCCGTCTAGCATAAAAATGGGTTTGAGAACCTTTACCAAATTCTTTTGAAAAAAGCAGATTACAGGTTACAATTTTCTTACAATATGGGTTAAGGAAATTAGACAGCAAACCATTTAAGATATAAAGATTTGACAACAAACTTACTTTTCTGCAGTTCCTCTGGAGATAGTTTCTGTGATTATGATAAGACAACTAACATCAGATACAGCAAAAGAAATACATAACAACGAGTATAAGTGGACAAATATATACCAGAGCTTTCGGGTTTGATAGAACACATCTTGCCATAAAGTTGGCAACTCCATCTACCACATGTTCCTCACTAATGACCAAGTAACTCTCATCCTCGATTCCACTCCATTCCTCAACATTATTTGGCTCATCTGTAACCCACACCCACCAACTGGATTCTTGTGAGTCAACATTGATCAAAATGTCATCAGAGCGATAATCAACCTCTGTCAAATGTCAACAAAAACACCATAAAATTTGTCAAAACACAATTAGTTCAATAAACACAAGACATGCATTCAGCGGCAGAGAAATTTAACTGAATACCAGTGGCATCGTTAAAAGGAAATTGATTTCCTCCGCTGGCACTTTCCTGTTGTAGGAGCTTAAGCCGTGTCAGGTACTCATCAGACCTCACAGTATCAACTAATCGATCATGCATCTACAATCAAATAGAAACATTCACGAACGGTTAAAAGGGTAAATACACTAATAAGTAATAACACCCTATAATATTACACAACATGATTTAAGGTTCCTGAAAGTAATATAATTTGTATTCACTTATACCAAGGAGTTATCAGCACCCAATTCACAAAACAACTTTTCCCCAGTTTATTTAATGAAATTTGAACCAATTATCAAGGAACTAGTACTATCCAATTAAAAAAAACAACTTTTCCACCAGAAATTTGCTTCTTTGAGGAAATAAAGGGTCCTTGTTTAGTCTTTAGAGAGAGAAAAAAAGTAATTCTCCATAAATGCTTTTAACAGAAACATTTATGTGAGCTTCTTCTAAAAGTTGGATTTGATAAACTTTTTAAAACCCAATGAAAACAGCATATGAAAGCAGAAATTTTTAAGAGAAAAAAACTAAACAAACGGGCTCTAAAGTCTAAATCGGCTTTGCATCCAATTTACCCTTCAAAACGTTATTAACTTTTCTTATGAAATTGTGAACCAAGCTAAAAAAACAAATAATTAGAGAAACAAATTAAATAAAAAGGTATATTATATACATCGGTAGGACAATTGTTGAGGAATGAAGGTGATTCAGAGATATTATGGAGAAGCCTTAGATTTTGGCTAAGCAAGTTCCTGAGGCGCCGATTCTCAGATCGCAGAGACTCAAAATCGTCGTTATCGGAGGAGTGATCGTTGGCAGTGGCAGGAAGGTTGCGGGGACGGATGTGGTGGTTGAATTCCACGGCGTTCCAAGCGACATCGGCGACCTCAAGCACTGTCTTGGCAACCTCCACGGCTTGATGGGTTCGCATGATTTGATATTTGAATGTGACAGAATTTGGAATTGGGCGAATCTTTGGTTCTCAAAACCCTAATTTGTGTTTTTTTCCTCCCTCTAGGTAGTTTTCACAGCTTACAATAAATGAATGGATAATTACTTTATGAAATCACACAGAATAGCATAACTTTTTTCCATACTATACAAACTACAATTTTTGAGATTGTCAACCACTCTATTTTTAATACAATTCAGAAGTTATGTAATGTAAATTTTAAATAAATAATTAATATAAATTATAAATTTGAGTATATATTTATTTAAATTTTTGTTGTTATAGATTTATATATATAAATATAAGGAAGTGTGTCCAGTTTAATCAATACTAGTAGTCTGACCAATTTGATAACCAATATGATTTTAACATCTTAAACATTCCCAGTTTTATAACTTAATGTTAAAAAACATATTTACAAAATTACTCTCTAATGGTAACGATATTGCAGAGAGAATTATATTTTATAAGGGATAATAGTATTTGAAGTTGTATCTTATTATATCCAAGAAATATATAAAAAGTAGTATAGTATAAAAGCATTTTAAAAATAAAAGAAAAATATGGAATACCTGCTATGTGTATCACATACTCATAATACTTATTTTATTTTTGAAGTATTTGGACTTCCCATATTTCTCCCTTCTATCAAATTTGGACTCCTCTTTGCACCTTACAAGATTTGTACAATTTATGATTGAGTTTTTTTTGCATATGGGAAAGCTAAAAATAAAATAAAAAATAAAGCAAATGGGACAGATCCAATTCTAAAATATTGAAGCCATCATCAGCCCATGGTGTATCCCAAATCCTAAAATTTTCATGATGTTTATACTTTATACTTAGTATGACCATGAAATTTGCCATCATGTTTTCTTACATGAATATATATTGGATTTGAATATCTCAATTTCTTTCAACATAATGATAACAAAAGAAAAGTATACCATACAATTGACTAATAAACATTATATTAATAATTAGTTCATTTTCTTATTTTATTAGGATACATAGTAAAAAAAGGCAGCAAAATAATTGGTTCAAATTACATAGATGTAAATAAATAATGGGATGTTAATTTTAATGGCATATCACATGTATCTAGTCCTTAAACAGCTTTGAAGCAGCACCTATGTCTAAATACCATTTGATTTCCCCTTCAGATGAAACCAACCCTACAGGTAACTTATCACTTTTTTCATCACCCCTTAGGGCAGAGAAAACTGCATTATTTTTACCAGCACCAGTCACCACCATAGCTATGTTTGAAGAAGAATTTATGACTGGAAAGGTTAATGTGATTCTATCAGATGGTGGTTTTGGTGAGTCCTTGATGAAGCTAACCCATTTTTGGTCCTCTTTCAAAAGAGAATGCCTTGGGAATAGAGAAGCTACGTGCCCATCTTGGCCCATTCCTAGTAGCATGAGATCAAATTTTGGAAATCCATTTGGTGATGTAGCTATTACACCATTCTTAACCAAGCGTCTTAGAGTTGTTTCATAAACATCAGCTGCTCCATCAGCTTCTAGGGCATCATCAATGCTATAAATATTCACTGGTGGAATTGGTACCTTCCAGATTAAGTATAAGAAAAAGTTTCAATTATTAGCTTCATCATCAGAAGATGATTAATTAGAATTCTTTTATTGCCAAAACACAATTTTATTTAATGTCTAGTTCTATAATTTTATTGGGTGATGTTAGAATCACTGAGATTCTATATGTAATAATAGATTAACTTGTCAAATTTTGATAAAAAGTTTAAAAGTTATGCCAAAAACATAATTAATCAATATATTATGTAAAGAATCCGAATTCATAGTAATGCACTACATGCAACATTAAGTACAAGTTGTTGTGTTTAAACATAGTGTTAATAGATTATCGAATCTCAGCCATTTTAACAGGTAACATTAGTTTTACTATAAGTAACATACCATGATGAATTTATGTTCTCTTCTCTCCATCATTTCTCTCTATAAAAAATACTAACTGTAAATCATATTGGTTGGTAGAATATTAGAATAAAGGGTAAAATATCTAAGTATCAAAATCAAATCAATTCTTAATAATCAATCCTCATTCTTCTTCAAATTAAATAACCAATGCACAATGCGAAATTCAAATTATTACCTTGGAGAGAAATCCATCATAGGCAAGTTTGTAATTACTTTCTAAGTGATCCTTAGGCACAACTCTCTCATCCACCCAAAAAACGTGCCACTTTGACCAGTCTATGGATTCAGCATGTGGAAGTTCCACCAATTTCCTGAAGTTCCACCATAAAAACATGATAAAATCTTGCTTATATATATATATATATATGTTACATGCTAGAAACTAGAAATAAGGTAACATTTTTTGTCAGTCATGTTCGGTAATACTAATTAACATACCCATTATTTTTAAATTGTTAAAAAAAGTTATCAAACATATAATATTATTTCAACATTAGCTTATTCATGCCATATGTGAATTTGATGAAGATAATAACTCACCTGAGGTACTTGATCAATGACCCACCAGACAAAACAACAGTAAAAGCACCCCTCTCTCTAATGAATCTGTTGCTATGTTGAGCAATATCATGAGCCAATAAAACAGCAACATGCTCCTTGGTGAACACCTCAACGTTTTTAAACCAATTCTCAAACTGAATTGCCTTCACTATGCCAACACATGATGATCTTTCAGTAGAAAACCCATTATACCTTAGAGGTTGGAAAAGGAGTTTCTTCCTAGTCTGAGATGGGAATAATGAGCATGTCTTAAGGAAGAGGTTATTTGATTTTTCTGAGGACAATAAGCAGGTTTGGGAAGTGTATAAGGAAGTGGAGAAAGCTACTGAGAAGGCCATTTTTATGGTTCTTGAGTTTTGATAGAGCAATGAACCCTACTAGTGATTTGGTTGTTCCACTCCTTTATTTATGCTTCATATTTGATTTATTCTTTCATTGGTACTGGAAGCAAGGCAAGTATATATGGAACATTTTGTTACTATCATTACAAGACAGAAATCAAGAATCAGATACATATATGACAGACAATGCTTTTGTTTCTGTCAAGTTTAAGTAAAAAAAGTAATAAACAAGTAAAAGGTATGAATCCATATGTCAATTCTTCAAGCAATCACATAGTAAAAGGTGAACAAATACCCTAAGGATCAAATAAAGGAAAAACAAGTGTGCTATGTTTATTATCCATTTTGACTATTAGTTTTTTAAAAGTAATAAGTCTACATCACACATGGATCACTCATTTTTTATGTACAAATACATACATGCAAGTATTTTTCTGAAACTGATAGGGATTTTGTTTTCCACTTTCAAGGTCTATAAACTCCAAAACTCATAATAACACAAACAACTCTGAAAAATCAAATACTTAGCAAGATGGAATGATAAGGAATTGAAACAAGCTTTCACATATTCGTCTGCAATCAAAATTGTGTAAAGAGAACAAGAGCTTTTTCCTTGTACAAAAGAGAACAGAGTTTGACAGAAGGTACTGAGTAAAAATAAAAGTATTAAAATATGAAGACTAAACACAAATAAAGGACACAGACAAATTAAACCCCAACCATATGGATAATTAGTTGACTTTTTAAATGCTTTTCTTATACAAGATTACATAGGTTAGAAAAATCAACTTTGGTAATAAGTTTGCTGCAAACTAGGGTACTTCCATTATTTTGCCTTATTTCAACAGATTATTGACGGCAATGTTTTTTTGATAATGTAATGTTGGTAATACGTTATATTTGGAGATAAGTACATTTCATGGTTTTTTATACTATCATTTTAAATTAAATTTAATTAAAATTAAAATATTAATGTGTTATCAGGATATTATCAATTGTCTCTACATGATTTCGTCTCCACACAAGTCTTTTTCTTTTAAATGTTGAATGCACACAGCCACTTGATTCATAACTAAAGTCATATATCATCTATTTCATTCAATAATTTCTTGTTTATGTTAACCCAAAAATATTATTTCTTATTTATTAAATTAAATATTTTATCACAAAATAATATTTCAATCCTTAAACAATATTTCGAAGGACCACAGCATTCAATTTTTCATTCAATAAAGAGTATGTAGCAAAGATATAAAAATCATTGTGCTAGATACTATAGCAACAGTTCCAACTCTAGTATCCAAATCAAGGAATTACATGAGAACTTGAGAAGATTGTTGGCATAACTAGTGCTGGTTATTAAGAATTTATGTTTCCAAAAGTCTAAGGATGTTGAGTACAAATAACACACAGAAACATTTAGTGTTCCTCTGATAGAATACGCCTGACTTCATTTGCAAGATCAATAACATGTTTGTCTCTGCATCCTAAAGAATGATAAAAAGGAAGAAAATAGAAATTTAGAGAGAATAATTAAAATGGCTTGTGAAAATTTTCATTGAAGAGCCTCACCTATTTGAACAAGAGCTTTTTCAAGTTGGAAAAGATAATCTCGGTTAGGTCCTGAGGGACCTTCAGCATGAACTATTTGCCTGTGAAAATGGAAAAAAAGAAAGAGGCAAAGGCAATAATTTGAATATAAGTGATGAGTATAAATCTACAAATGGGTCATGCAAAATAGCCACAATGCATGAATCCCACATAAAAGGTATCTGAGATATTTCACAAGTTTTTTTAATCTCTTTCTCTATGGCCACATTGTGTTATAGAGGTTCAGTGACCAGCCTGTTAGAAATTCATGCATAATCGACTAATTCATACATGTATGCCTCCTGAAGCCAGGTCTCTGGACCAATATATAATCTTGAATACTCAAATTTACTTTACTTTTATGGTACATGCACTAAGAGTGTAATATATGGACAAAAGTTACATACCTTGCAATATCTTCAACTGATGCAGGGCCCAAGTAATTTACGTTATCCTTCTTGTTTGGAGAAGCTATATATCTGTAAAACCACTCTGACCAAATTAACTATTGATAAAACATGCAAAAATGAAAAAAAGGTTGCTTCTTTCACTTACACCATTACTCCAGAAATGGCTGGAGTTGTAGCAGTAAGATCCTGAAACAAATTTCAGTAGATGCCAACTTTCATAAATCAAAAGTTGGGTAGCTAGTATTAAAGAGCAGAGTAAAATTGTGAATCTTATTAGTCTAAAAATCTTGGCATATAGCACTTACAGTGAAAAGATCCAGGTATTCCTTTTTGTCATATTGCTTCTCCCTCACTTCCAGATACTGTGCAGTAAACGTTTAAATATATCAATCTAAAGTGCTGATATTTGTAAAAATTGAAATAAAAAATATGAAGTTTATTGGGACTGAAATGTAGTTGTTGAGATTGTGTCCTGTATAGCCACACCAATTATGTGGGCTCCCATCAACATTGAGTCTTATACACACCAATTTTATAAACAATCATGCAAGTCTGCTACTACTAAAAAATCATTTGACAGCATTCTTTGGGAAACACTTAAAAGGGGGTCGAGTGCAGTGAGGCGCAGGGGATGCCTTTATCTGAAATTTTCTACATATAAAGTTATCATAACAAACTGTTTTGGAAGCACCTTTCACTCATTGAGATTTTCCTATCAGCTTATTCATAGTGCCACAGACAATTTTAGGACAGAAAGAAGTCATTACTACAACTTGAACTAAGAGCCTCAAACCAAATCCTAACTCATTCTAGGAAATTGGATTGAAATGATTGCTTAAAGAGAATATAGCCCAAACTTTTATTTCATATAGGGATGAATATCTAACAACCCCTCCTCAAACAAAAAAAAAGGAAGAAAATCCCATTGTAATGACTTCATCATTGTCAAACACTAATCTTATCATGAATATGAATACAGGCACAACACCTCTGTAATGCTTAGAAAAGCATAATGCCTGCATAAATGAATACGATTTTCTACCATTAAAAAATGCCTGTTTATTTAATAGGATTTGTTGGCTGTTGTGGTTGGTCGTCAGAATTTAACTATCAAGATCATCATTTAATAATAGCACACAAGAATACTTCTGCAATGCATAGCAAAGCATAATCCCGGCATAAATCTATGTAGTATTCTATTACTACAAATAAATGCTTGTTTATTTATATTTAATTATTTTAACCCAAAATGACCATTTAATAATAGCACAAGATATATCAGCCTCCCTTATAGTCTACTAGTTTGGTTGAACTGGTGATGGTACAATTGAGCTTAATTCTTCTCAATAACAGCATACAATTCAAATAGACTAATAATAGACCTATGTGGGAACAGAGTAAAATGCAAAATCACTAATTAGACAACAAAAATTCCATTTTGTATCAACAATACATGTGCTGAATCAATGTCAATCCCATATCTAATAGGGAAAGTATTGGCCACTGTAAAAAATAATAATCTATCAGTAAGTTTGAAGTTTAGTTGCAGCAAAATAATATTCATTCCATATAAAAAGATCTCTAGAACAAATACCGTTATTGCTATTTCTTCATCTTCTTTCTTTGTGATCTTGTAAGCAGCTCCCCACTATATCCTTGCAAAATACAGTAAGAATCCATTTCACATTTGATTGGATTTGGTAATTTATCCTCATAAGAAATCGAAAATAATATTATAACAAAGAAGAATTTACAGAATAATCTAAAGTAAAACACAAGAAAGACTAAGAAAAAAGGTCAAAGATAGTAAATTTAGCTATACAACCAACAACAAACAAGCCTTTTCTCACTAATAACTGAAGTCGACTATATTAATTAAACGATGTGATTAATCACTAAGTTCAGTCATAATTCATGTCTATAGACAAACCATTTACATCTTGCTGGTTTTGCCTATAATTTTGTCAGGTTCTCTTTACCTCTAGTGATTTTCTATCTTCCATATGACTTCTCCAAACACGTCGAAACTACATAAAGGAAGATTCTACCATATTTTCTACACTAAATGCTACCCAAGCCTTCTTTCTAACAGATTCATTCCTAATACTATCTTATCTAGTATATCCACAAATCCATTTCATCTAATGCAATATTCTCATGTTCACTCTATATCGAGTTTATTTTGTTGATAGATTTTATCACCTAACAATGCTAACATTAAGTCCCTTACCACAGATTACAAATTTAATTTATAGTGTATTTCCTCGAAGGGACTCAATACATAGAATACAAGATTTATACAAGCTTCAATGATGAATTATGAAACTTGCTATCATTTATAAATAGACCTGATTAATGGGTTGTTTTATAAAACAAAACAAAAATAAAAACTTGGAAGACATACACAGATTTCTCCTTCAGCAGGTTCCAGAGTAACTGTTCTTCCAGGGTACTCAGGTGTTCCTCTGTGGTCAGTAGAACCTAAAAAAGACAAGACCCACTTTCATGGAATCAGTGTTTTGTGGAATTGATATATTGGAAGAATTAAAAAACACAAAAAGGGAATAGAAAAGAGAGTACCTTGATAGAAGACACGACGATAACCTTTGATGAAGCCAACAACACGTTCATCGAAATGAAATCCAGCTTTCCATATGAGAGAACCATATCCGAATACCCACATTACCATGTTTTTTTATGTTGTTTTTGTTTGCAGTCTATGAATCAAAATTAAGAAGCCAATGACAAGGGAAGTGCTGTCACTGACTCACTGGGGGAAAAGACTTCAATTTTCGACTGGTGTAAATTTGCCACTAAGTCATACACATTTTCTTAAAAAAAATTCTCTTTCTTGTTTGTTCCTTTGTGATTTTCACAACCTTTTCCAATATATACATTTAGGTTTAGTAGAAAAAATTATTCCAGAAATATAATAATTAATAAAATAATTTTGTGATAATTAATTTTTTAATTAATATATTGTTTCTTTATCTACAATAATTAGTTTTTATACTATATGTTAATCAATAAAGAAGTAAATAACAATAATTTGGAAAATATAAAATAATACATCAATTCTAAATATCACATAAAATAAGGACAAAAATGAAAACATAATTATGAATGGGTGTAATACCCAACAACCCTTCAAAGTCACCATAATAAAATTGACATGAGAATTAATATTATACATTCTTACTAACAAGTGATATTTAGGGATAGAGATCATCTGTCCCAAAATGGTGTCCACAATTCTGTTCTACACCATTCATGTTTAAACACATGAATTTAATATTTTATTTTTGTAAAATAAAATTAAAATAAAGTGTTATTTTTATTTGTTGGCAAAGAGTAATTAGATTGGAACACAAGAACAGGAACTTTAAGGGACAAAGGATCCAGTTCCTATATTTAGAAGTGAAATGTGTCCCTTATTTATTGTTGCGAAAGATGTTTGGATTATTTTATTTAGGGGTGAGCGTGACATAGGTTAAGCATGTCCCTCACTCGTTCTTAAATATTGATCACGTCAATTTTTGAACTCGAACCCGTTCCTAATTAAGATGAGACGCGTGAAGGATGAATCTAAAATAAGAGGTCTGGGTTGAAAAATGACAAAATGACAAACATAGATTCTTTTTCTCAAATCTTCAAGCATGTACAATCAAAATTATGACAATCTGTATATAAACTCAACTAAAATCTGTATCACACATACATTAATGTATAAATTACAAACCGTAAATTGTATCCTTCAAACTAAAAACTATCATAATCACGTGACTGAAAATAATAGTAGGCATTGAAAATTTCAGAACAATTTGAACTGTCAATTGTCAACCTAAGCTGAAGTGTTATTATAAATGATAAAAAACATATGAGAACTAAAATGACAACAACATGTCAATACTCAAAACTTCACACAAAAGTGAATATAATAACTAGCTATTAATTGGAAAATGAAACTTAAAGTGAAGTTTACACAAACATAATAGGTATTGATAAATACTTATTCAACTATTCTTGATATACAACTATAAGGGACGCAACGGGTGACCCAGACATAGACCTAAACCTGTCATTTTTTGTGACGACGAGTTTGTCCCTCTTAATCGAGTCTATCCCTTTTTATTTATTTGGACGAGTTGAGACGAGTCTACGGGTCGAACCGTGGCTACGGTATGGCTCACCCCTAATTTTATTGCTGCTACACAATGTTTAATTATAATTGGCAATCCAACATGCTCATTAGTAATTCTTTTTATGAGTGGAAGAAGCCTGTTAGCTATTATGTAAGCAGATAAGACCCAAGGGTAGGAGGTAGCCTATGTGACAAGAATGGACCTACCCTATTAATTATATTAGAAGCGTGCAAGTTATAATTTGCTTACTTGCAATGCATCAAAACTAGTTGGGGATGACAAGGAAAAATAAGGCCAACACTTAACTACCATTATAGGAAAAACAATTGCATCACCCCAAACAGTAACAGGTGTTTGGTAGAACAGTGGATTAGTGGTGTTAATAGGAACGTATAAAATGTGACTAGGGCCATTTGCATTGAGATGGCTGAAAACAAGGGACAGTGGAACAACAACACCCAATAGAAAAATAATAAGTGCGCTTAATTGGATTTACATTGAACCTGGAGAAGCTAGTATTTTCCTAGGGAACAATGCTAAAAACAAGGATTCATGGTTTTGGGTGAAAGCGAAATGCAAGTGTGCCATGATGACTTTGTTTGAATGGTCTGAAAAGTCAAGGCTATGTTTGATTAGTTACTGCGCCTGAAATGGTTTTGGATGATATATTTGTATGTATCAGGTATTAGAAAGTCATCTGATATAGATCATGGTTAAATTTTGTTGCTGTGATTAATTGTAAGCAAGTTTATTTACAAATATTTTGATTTGCAGAGTGGTGAAATATGAATAAAGCACACTACTTATAGTTTAATATTATCTATATCAGTTTCAAGGGTCATTGTTATTTGCATAAATAGAGTATTTTTAAAACTAAATGAAACAGATTAAAAGTTATGTGTAGTATTCAAAAAAGAATTCTCAATATTAAGTGGAAACGTTTTGCAATTAAGTAACATTGCTTAACCCAATAAAACCCCTCAGGTTGTATTATATATCAATTTCATATGCTTAAGCAAAGATTACATTTAGGAAAGGAAAAAGGAATTAACTGAAGAACTAAAGAAAATCAAGAGCACCGACAGGACAAAAACAGAGACAAGAGCATTGGTGCATTATTCTATTCATACTCAAGTTCTAGAAACATAACAAGTTAACAACAAAGGTAACATACGAAAATGCAGCCACTAAGGCATGCATTTCTGAGAGAGTAGTTAACCTCACAGAAATTTTCTTGACCTCATTTTAAGTAGTAGGAAAACTTATAATGCAAAGTCCTAAAGGTACTAAGATCTTGCAGCAGGTAGGACACTCTTCCCTTCCCCCTTCATCTGAACAGGAACATTGACTTCTATGCTCTCAAAAAGGTTTGGTCCTGATCTTGTACCATCTTTAATTGGCAATTCTTGTCCTTCACTTTTCCCTGCATTTGTGTTCAGACTGTCTTTGCTTTTTCCCCATACTACAGTGTAAAGCCCGGTCACAATGATAATGGCTCCAATTATACTGTACAACACAAAAGAAATAGTTTAGGACATGGAATAATGGAACACATTTGGATTTTGAATAAGTACTATTAATTAAACATGCATTGAATAATTACCTTCCTAGATGAATTTGCTCAGCCAAGACAATGGAACCCAATGCAGCAGTGATAATCATACATAGTGGGCTGAAAGAAGTTACAAACACAGGTCCACGTTCCCTGGTCACTACTCCTTGTATATAATATGCCATTCCAGAGCACACCACCCCCTAATTACCAACCATAGTGATTTTAATTAATCTCAATGAACATGAGTCTATATATTGAGAAAGTATGGCTCACAAACCATACAACAATGTGCATATTCAATATGAAAAGATACTCACAGAATAAACACAAGCCAAAAGCCTTGAGTCAAAGCCTATGGACCAAACACTCATGTCACGTTCAAATATAAGAGTTGCAATTGCACCCTCAAAAATACCCAAAAAGCAAATCCAAGATGTCATAGAAAGCTCTGCCGGATACAACTTCAAAGTGAAAGACTAAAATCCACAAAGTAATAACGCATGTCAGATTCTTACTTAATTCATGACAATTATGAATTTAAAATATAAAGTGCATGAAAATGTGTATATATGAACATACTTGCAATATAAAGAAGCTAGCCCAACCACCACAACTTGCAATGAGCATTACTGTACCAAGCACCCAGTGTTGGCTAGAGGCATCGGTGCTAGCACTATTATGTTGGCTACCACCATGTCCCTTTACGATTTGAAATTCAGGGCCTTTGTATAATGTCATAACCATGGCTCCTGACACTGTAACCGCGGTTCCAATTACCTTCGCTAGGCTGTGTATTTTTTTCAAGTTCACTGTCTCTAACCTGGTTGCAGATTAGAAGAATCATGATTAGATAATATCATAATATGGACATTCTTAGAAAGAGTGAATATGAGACATGGATATTCCTATATTAAAACTAGTACATGTGTTAAACTTTGATGCACAACATTAAACTATTAATATTATTAATTAATTGAGTATAATATATATGCATTGAAATTGTAAAAATTTATAGAGAGTCACTATATCATCCACAATTCATTTGTATTACTTTTATTGAATCAATGAATATAAATTTTTTTGCACTATCAATGCATACATTTTTTCTCTAATTAATTTATTGTTGGATACATTTAAATTTATTTAAAACTTGCTTAATAAAAACCATTCGTAGTTAATTTATATTATTTATATATATCAAAGATAATTAAAAGTGAATTATGGATGATACAATACCAATGTGAAAAACTCATACATTTTTAGTGTATATATTTTTTTAGTTACTTTATATAGTTTATTCTAATCAAGTTAGGCATGGATATGTTAATGACAATGACACAGAATATAGTTGGCATTTATCATTTGCTGGATTCTGCTAACCAGGAATATAACTAGCTTTGTGTGTTTACGTAAGCGCATAATCTACTATTAATGTACCCAAAATAATAATAATCTACTATTAATATAATGGGGAAGTATATAACTTTGAAGCTTTTAATTACCTGAAAACGAGTGCCATCATAAAGGTAATTGCTGGGAGAACATTAATGGTGGCTGATGCAAACGTTGTTGAGGTATACTTCATACCCATGTTGTACAAATTCTGATCAAGCACTGGCCTGTTTATTTTTTTCATCACCAATAAAATTATCAGCCCACAAATTAATTCAGCTTGTTGTATCCATAAACAAAACTTATAATGTAATATGTAATCTTTAATTTTTTTACAATTTGTGTGAAAAAAGTTTATCAAGTGCGGTATATCTCAGGTACAAAATATGAGCATATTTCCTACTTTAGCTAGATGACATATTCCTTGTTCATTTATATCTCTTTCTGTTTCAGGTTTATGTGAATGAAGGCAGTTAAATGATTAAGGTAAATGATTTAAGGAATGAAGTGAAAGAGGTTATGGTTTGAGTCTTTCTCATAATAAATAAAAAAACAATTATAAGGTGATTTGATGGTTAGGAAAAAAGATAAAATTAAGAAGATTGAATGTTCGAGTCTCGTTCACAACAAATACTAATATAAGCCGATAAAAATAATAATAGTATGTGCTTAATCTTTAGGTTTGATGATGATCCCGATTTCAAGTTTCATTTTTAATTGTCTATGAGTGTTGCGTGCTCTTACAAGGGTGATAGCTAAATAATTTTCTTGGGATGATGCTATCAATTAATGTTTAGAGGCATTAATTTCAATTTTGTTATTTGCACAATATGTACGTTTTATTATTTTCTAGAACAAGAAAGAAGAGTCCTTTGTTTCTATTTTTTATTATTTCTTTAAAAAAACAAATTTTGATAAATAGTTTTATAAAAAAAACACATTTATACATTATTCTTGCCTCTATGGACCATGTTCCCACACCAACGTGGATTTGCTAGCCTTTCCATTGCTTGATTGATTACTTAAAATGTGATTTTTCTTATTGTGCGTTCATGACTACATTCGGAGATTTAATATGATAAATACACTATTTTCAATGGAAGCTTATTTTCTTATTCTAAAATCTCTAATCATGATGAGCCTACGATAGACAAACTAATGAAATCTTGATTAGGAAATATTGTGCTTTATCTAGACTTTGTTATTTGCAGACAAAATTTGGTACACCTTTTTTGAATAATAATAGAATAAATTTCTGTGTAGAAATAACTTTATTGTTTTATCAATAATTTTGTGTTTTGTCCTTTTCTTCAGCATGATGTGTCCACTAAATGTCATGTCTTCTCCATTAATGGAAAGACAAATACAATTTTTCCTTTTAGTTTAAAGGGTAAACTTATATTATCATAATAAACATAAGAGTATAAATATAAAAGTATATCACATTTTATTTGGTTTTTAGAAGCACCTGCCTCTCCATTAATGGAGAGGAGTCTGATTCCCACTAAATGTTGGGCCAATATGAAACACCATTATCGAGTTGTCGCATCTCTTTCAAGCTCCGAATTCATGGATTATGCAAAATATTCTTTATTTTTAAGGTTTTCAGTAAGATACATTAGCAGAACCAAATAGCACCTGAATGAATTCTGTTATTCTAAACACATTTATTTTTATACAATTTATTTATTTTATCCTTAAAAATTTCTGCAGCTTTATCAAAAGATTTAAAAAAATTTAACTATGCATATTCTCTTTCTTAACAGAAAAAAATAGTTTTATTAATAGGATGTACAAGTGGGGGATGAAATCAGATATACCATATTATTTATCATTTCACTTATTATGGTAATTTGATTTGAATTAAATTTATTATATTTCAACCAATTTTAATACTTTGACGAGTAGAATGATAGAAAGTGTGTGATAACATATTTTGTCGGATGATATGGTACACCCAATAACGTAATATATTTTGATGATAGAAAACTAATATGCATGTTCTCATATGGTTAATCAACCCAGAGGGTATTCCAAAGACAAGAATACAAATTTACCATTTATGTACCGAAATTATAATAGTCTAGCTAGTTACTTGAAAATTGTAATGCATGCATGCATGTGCTGATGAAATAAAATCTTAGACGGGCCCATGAAGTGACAATGAAATGAGAGGAAACAAACAAAATGTATGATTCTATAATTGGAATATAAATTGATATGTTGGGAGAGTTTAATTTGAAGAGTCTTACTCAAGGAAACCAAGCGCCGCTAGTCTCAGGAATATTGGGAGAGTCATCTTTGGCCTTATTTTTCTGTAAAAATGGAGAATCAAAATGGAAAAGTTAGAATAGATGGCAAAGAGAACCAATAAGTAAAGCTGATCTACATAGTGTGTTAGTTCTATGGGGAAGAGAAAAATAGAAAGTTTAGTGATTTTCACCTAATGAAAAGCTATGTTGTTAACAAACATCTAACTCTTGTATATATTATGATATTGAAGTATGAGAATATTGTTACATAAAAAAGAAGATACCTTTCTAGGACAAGAGCAAAAGGAGCCATAATGAGAGTAGCAACTACATGACGGTATACTGAGAGTACCCAATGGCTCATACCATGTTTGAAAGAAACCATGGTTATGATATACATCCCAGCGTAACCAAACTGAAGTGACACCATAGCAAGGTAAGGCTTTAGCTTTCGGAACATGCTCAACTCACCACCTGAATTTTGGTCCCCATTCTCCATGTCTCTATTAGGAACAAACAAAGGGATTTGAAGGACCTTTGTGACTTATGATTTGTGAGTTTGTATGTCACAATTTAAAGTGCTAAATGGCCTTCTTATAGAACCATAAAGCAAAATAATAAATAGAAAGAAGGTCGGGGTTTTCACACTACCTCAAGGCACTAACTCTCTCACTTCAATTTTCAGCCCCACGGATTCCATAATTATCCATATAATAATAAATAAATATTCCCAGCGATTACTATAAAACTCTTCTTTATCTATATAATAGAATCAACAGAATAAAGTAAGGGGTATATTACTATATTATGTGTATCTTAAATATGAAAATATCAAATGGGCATTAGGCTCAGTGCATAATATGAGCACATCTTTAAGAAAGATGAAAAAGTAAAAATGTAACCTTGTTAGAGATTTCATCTATCTAGTTATTGGGTGCGTACCTTTGCACTTTGTTATTAATTAATAAAATTTATCTGGTTATAAAAAATATAATATGCATAGAACATTTATGTATATGTTTTTTTATAACCAAATAATATACGAACTGTACTAATCCCTTTTAAAGATTCATAATTATTCATCTCATCAAATGTTACAGATAGAAATTGAATTTTTAATATTTAACTAATATATTCCTAATAATCATATAGCTTTACAACATTAGACCCCTCCTTCCTAAATGATACGTATGTGTTATCACAAATGAATTTTATACTTATTTTATACTTACTGAAGTGACTTGTGTGAACCATACATACAGTTGAAAATTATTAAGTCAATAATAGGCAATTTTGCAATCAATACAACAAATGATAAATAGAATAACACACATCTCATCCAAGTATCAATATGGTGTAAACGTTCAGTTTAATTTTTAATGTATTTTAGTGACCGAACTAAACACAAACAAATAGTTTGATTCCGCTCAATTAATCGCAAATTTAACTATAAGAACCAAATTGAATCGAACTGCTCTTGAATGTTTCGGTTCAGTTTAGTTCCATGGTTTTTCCAATTATTTTCTTATAAAAAATCTTGTATCAATTGAAAGTTTAAAATATTTTATAAGAAATTTTGTTTGTCCATAAAAGAAAAAATTACTACTATTATTATAAAGAATTATGAATCATATATAGATGAGTAAAAAATTAAAACTCATAATGGTTTGTTAGTAACATATATATCAATTATATAATTTATAGAGAAAAATGAATTATCACGTATATAATTATACAATTCAGAATTCATAACATGTATGTCTATCAGTAACATATATATGAATTAGTAAAATATAATAATAGTTACATATCTAACCTTACAATTCATAATTAGGAACACCAATAACAATAATAACAATACATGTATAACAATATATGATATATATTAGTTTTTCAAACTCAATAGTCAAAAAGTTGGAATATATCTTCCAAATAGTCAAAACACTTGAAAACAATTTAGTGAGGAGTAATATATATATAATATTAACATAATAACAATTTAGATATATATGACAATTAATGTAAAATTGATAATTTAAGCTACAAAATTGGTTGAAGAATTTAAACAACACTGAAACATCATTCCATAATATCTATTTATTTAATACGTGGTTTTGTTCGGTTTCAACTGTTCTTAAATTTATAAAAGCATAAACCAAACCGAACATAAATGGTTCACTAAAAAATAACCGAACTGAACTACAAAGCCAGACCAAACCATATTTTATAGTTTTATTTGGTTCAGTTCTATCAATTTCACAGTTTAAACTGGAACCACTTATATCCTAAAATATCATTATTCATTGATGTGGGATAATATATCTGAATTGAACATAAATGTCTCTACTAAAGGTTATCTACTTATATTATTGAGAAGACATCATTATCTACCATTTTGTTGCATACGTCAACATCTAATTTATTGAGTATAGTCTGGTTTAGACATTATTTTGAACTTATTGTGTCCTTAAGTGAAAGCTGATATAACACGAGTCACGATCAATGATCAAATTGGAAGACTCGTTTGTGTAAGTCTATAAAGTTATAGTGCGTGTGACGTGGGTAGTAGTCATTCACGAAATACCGCGAAAAGATAGTCGAGAGAGTTTGGAAGACGTTTATAGACAGCAACAACAATAATAATAATAATATAGAAAAGATTTATACATTGATATCCTATAAATTTGATAAATTGTTATTGTATTATTATTTATATTTAATTATTACTGATTTTAAAAAAGATAATATAAATAAATTATAAATAATGTATTAAATATAGGGTTGACAATGAACCGAACCAACTCGGTATTCTTCGAAACTCAATTCGTTATTCAGTTCGATAAACTTGGTTCATGAACC
Organism: Lupinus angustifolius; assembly: GCF_001865875.1. NCBI lineage: Eukaryota > Viridiplantae > Streptophyta > Magnoliopsida > Fabales > Fabaceae > Lupinus > Lupinus angustifolius. The sequence goes on along the minus strand of NC_032019.1, from coordinate 3,969,088 downwards.
AAATGAGCTGAACTTAAACTAAAAATTAAGCTCGTTAAATAAATGAACGGAACTTGAGTTGAATATAATTCGACTCGTTAGGTTCTTGAGCTAACTCGATATATATATAATTATTTATATATAGACATATATTTATATAAACTAATTTTTATGTTTATTACGACTCATACATTATATTTTATATTTATTGTTATTATATGTATAAAAAAGATTATATTTATATATATATAACTTTTTGAAGTCTTTTTCAATTTTTAATTAATTATTTGAGTTGTCCAAATGAATATTTGAACTGAACTGAACAGTTCGTGAACTTTAAACGAACCGAATTCGAGTTAAAAAAATAACTCGTATCGAATTCGAGTCAAATTTCAAGCTGGGACAATCCTTACCGAGCTGAATCGAGCTGAACTCTGATTCAACTCGGTTTCGGCCATAATCAAATATATATAAATTTTTATATTGACATAATAAATATGAGAGTACTAGTACATGAAAATGATTAGGATATTGACTATTGAGTTTAATTTACCGAGGATGTTATCTAGACAATTGCTGGCCTCCTTGGATTTTTCAATTACCACAAACTACAGTTGATAGATTACTGCTCCCACCAAGAAAAAATTACCCACGCACTCGTGTGGCAATTACGTATTAAATATCCTCTCGTCAAATTTTGATTACTTCTCTCTCTCACTAAATTAGCATTTATGGGCTCCAATTACTTTTCTCATATAACATTTTTAACATTTAATAGTCAAATAAGTATGGATGTATGAGTTTTTCCACAATCATTCATCTTTGATAATTATTAATGTTAGATATTCCAAGGTGATTGGTAAAATATCAATCATAGGATCTTAAATATCATGATTCTCACACATAATATAAAACATGGATACAAAGTCATACATCAATACATGTTCTCTGATATATTCATTTGACATATCTTTTGAGCGAGTTTTGGTATAATGGTCTTCCTCAACCAAATCCTTAATTCCTTTTGGGATCTTCATTTTCTCTCTGATGAGGAGATGTGAAAACTATTTGTGATTTGATGTATTGGGGACCATAACCTTCCTTATGTGTTAACCTATGAGTTTTCATTATCCCCTATAGGTTAACCTAATGGGTATACATTCATTAAGCTCATATTTGTTATCAACTTTTAGAAATCTATGAGGTGTCGATAATTAGATCACTTATAATGTAACCTCTGAAATAAATAGCTAATATCATTGTATCAAATATATGATATCCACCTTAATTAGAATTTCTAACAATTAAATCTTAAATATGCATAATGTATATTAATTATATTAATAATGTACAAAATCTTATACACATAATACTTAAATATTACACTCATTTTTATCATCACATGTGTATATAATCCAGCCAAATATTAATTTTCCTTTAGACCGATTAATACTCGCATGAATACATATACGCACTAACATTTGACATTTATTATGAACAATTCACTGAAAAGATGTCACTTTAGCGACTTCATATTTAATAAATTCACTTAAAATGTCAAACAATTTTATTTTCTAAAAGAAAAAAAACCATTTTGTTGAGTTTGATTCAACACTTAATCCAAAACATATATTATTTATATCCACAATAAATACATATATTCATTATAACATATTGGTAGCATTGTATCATTCTCATCACAAAGACTACATTTCGAATTTCAGTAATAATCCTTTTGAATTTTCCATATAAAAAATATTATCATTTTATACATGAGTAAACATGACAGAACATATTGTCCAAACTAAAACAATGTTTCAACAATAGCATCCCCTTAATAATGCAATCATCCACCAACCAATGCAACAAACCATAAATGTTACAATCATTTAAACAAACAAGTCAGGTATTATATATATAAAACAAGACATGTTCACATAATAGACCTATCACAATATATCTAACACAACATCAATTTCTAGTCTTTGGACATAAAAATTAATTTGCAAGTGATACTCTAAACATAATGATCAAATATTAACAATTAGTTCTGTCAAACAATAGTCTTTCTTTGGACCGACTATTTTTCACATGTAAAAGAAACTTCATAATTGTTACATATTTATCATCACACGTATGTTATTATTTAACCAAATTGTGTCTTCCTTTGGGTCAAACACAATTCGCATAAATAATCTTATACTCATGTGTATAATTTTAATCAATTTCCACAATAGAGATTACTTTGGCAACATATTGCATCAATTACTTCAAAATAATTATCAGACAAAAATAAACAATATGAGTCTATTACAAAAAAAATTATGATATTGGAATTAAAACCTTGAGATTTGATATCTTTTGTGATTAACAAATCTAATCCCATAATATAATTCCAAATCAAAAAAGATATATTATATATATCAACACATAAAAATTCCAATATTAATCAATGCAAAGTATTATCGAAATTCCAAATCAAATATGATCATGCATATCTTAAAAGATATATATAGAAATTCAGTTTGCATAATACAACAAAAGCACAAACATATATAATATAATTGTGCAACCCATAGCAGCTGTAAGGATTCATGTGTAATTTAATAAAAGCCAACTTTTATATATATATATATATATATATATATATATATATATATTGCAATCAACGGAAAAAGGGTATACAATTTCATACAAAATTTGCATTACAAATTTGGCAATGTATATACATGGAAAATTGAGAGAATGAACCGAAGAGAACATGTGTGGCAAGGCAATGTATAATAATTATATTGCATAAGAGAGTCAGAAAAGTCAATGCAATGTTCATGTACATATCTGAATATATACTTCAACACATGATGCAATGATTCATAATACAAATTACTCATAATTCAAATAAGCGGAAGCGAATAAAAGTTATCCTCATTATTCCTAAATACCCAATTTCATAACCAATAGCGGAAGCATAAAAATCCTCAAATTTAAAAGTCAGGGTTCATAAAAAATTGGGGGGAAATCAACTTTAATGGAGAACCATAAAATTCAGAACCTGGTAGCTCTGATAACACTTGTTAGATATTTCCTGATGATTGGTGAAATACCAATCCTATGAACTTGAATATCATGATTCCCACACATAATATAAAACAAGGATACAAAGTCATACTTAAATCCATGTTCTCTGATCTACTCATTTGACATACCTTTTGAGAGAGTTTTGGTATGATGGTCTTCCTCAACCAAATCCTTAATTCCTTTTGGGACATTCGTTTTCTCTGCGATGGGGAGAAGTAAAAACTATTTGTGATTTGATGTATTGAGGACCATAATTTTCCTTATGCGTTAACTTATAGGGTTTCCATTATCTCCTATAGGTTAACCTGATGAGTATTCACTCATTAAGCTCATATCTGTTATCAGCTTTTAGAAATATATGAGGTGTCAGTAATTAGATCACTTATAATGTAACCCAAAATAAATAGTTGATATCATTGTATCAAATATATGATGCTCACCTTAATTATAAATTATAAATTTCTAATAAATTAAATCTTAAATATGCATAATGCATATTAATTATATTAATAATGTACAAAATCTTATACTCATAATACTTAAATATTACACTCTTTTTTAGTACTACCAGTGATATTCTCTTACCCTTTTAGGTAAGAAAATAATCTATTTTGAAGTACATGATTGTCCCTTCAAATAAGTGTTGTTCCCAAGTAAACATTACACTATATTAGGAGTAAAGATCATCTCCATTAATGGACAGACAAATATCACGTAATAATACACAAAAGACAATATGTAAAACACTTTTATTATTTTGCTTACCTTAAATTCACATTTTTATTATTGAATGTACTAGTAAAAACAACAACTTGAATCTATATGTTTATTCCTATATTAAATATACTTATTAAATTAGCATATTATAAAATGGGTCCTCAATTGAATGAGAATACAAATTGAATAAAAATGACGACATGAAATCCCATATGATCATACTATCAAATTAGTCCTCCAAGAAATACTGTACTAACTAAGACTCTAGAAAATGATACTGTCACCTCGTTAGTCCTCATCAAGAGAGAGTTGAAGAGAAGGATTAACATATCATTTCATATTTTAAAATTTAGTTACGTTGATGACAAACTAATTTGATGCTATCCAATTTTGAAGAAAAGTTTTACTTTATAAAATATGCCCGGATATGGCACCAGAAAAAACATCGTTTGGGATTATGAAAAATGTTTTAAACAATATTTTCCGGTTTTCGTTCTTTTCTACTTTTTAAGATTTCCGAAAAGAATTTTTTTTTTATAAATTGGATATCATAGGGATAAGTTGCGTATCCTCTTCGCACTGTAAGGAGCATATTCCCAAATGAAGATCAAGTTTTGTTCTTTGTTTGGAGGTGGTGGGTGTTTACATCATGCAAACAAAAGAGAGATAAATTGCTACCTTATGTCTCATTCTCAATCCATAACCAATATATAGTTTGTGAAACTTTATCTGAAAATAGTATTTCCAAAACTTGGTACTTCGGGAAATCTAATCTCTATTTGGTTTCCAATAATGGATAACGGTTTTAGGTATAAAAAAAGTTGGAAATAGCTTTCAGGAGGATGTATAATACGCTGTATTATGTTTGTTTATGAGTCACGACATGGGATTTACATCCGATATAATTCTCCATAGGAAAAAAAATTCAATGCAACAAAATATCGTTCCAATATTGTTTTTATATGCAACGGGTGTCTTTAAATCGATAGGGAAGGTTATATAGATCACTAACATGTATGTTGTTTCTACAATAGAGACTTTTTATACACATAATAACGATTTAATCTAAGACTGTGCTTAAGCACTTGAAGTATCTACAAAATATTTTAGGCTTTGAAGGTCCCATATTTTTTAGTCTATCATATATTATCATAGTTATCCTATTTTTTTTATTTGTTTGAGTATCCCACGAGTGTTTAGATTGAGTTTCTTTCTCTGACTTTGTATTTTAAGAAAAATGTCGCTCTTACATAATTTTTGGGTATAAGATATTGAGTAGAGGTAAAAATATCAGAGGGATACAAAGTCAAAGAGAGAATAGGATAAAAAGCAATGCATGGTATAAAAAGGTGTTTATGAAACAAAGTGATAAAACCATGAGTTGAAATTTTAAAGGATGTCCATACCCTCGACAAGATATATTTCAATTTAATTTACTAATTTATAAATAAATTCTGATTGATATCATATATGTTGTTTTTTCTTTTTGAATTTGGTTGAGTATTTTGTAAGTATATATTATGAGTTTAATCCTTGACACAAGGTGATGGTCCACTAAAAATCTTCCCAAAATAACAACTTCATCAAACCCCTACGTAGGTAAAGTTCATTTACAAATACTAGAGAAAATGATCTGCTTTTTCAAAATAGAAAAAATAATGAAGAATTATTTTTTTAATTTATATGATATATTTTTATTAGTGGGAGAGATTATTTGGGACATCATTTTGAAGGGCTGCATATCTTTGTTCCAATGCTACCTACCTCCACTTCAACCAACATATGTTGGTTGTGTAGTAAGTAATATTCTATTGTGAGGCTAGGATTTTCTTCTCTAATAATGGATAGAAATCTAATTCGTGAATTAAAAAGATTCTAGGAGTCCAGATTTTTTTATTATTTTTAAACTAAATAAATTAAAAACATATACACTTATATTTCCTTTCACATTCTTCTCTCGTACTGAAGAACATATTAGTTAACTATTTAATTGCAAATCTCAGAATTTGTGAGGAAAATAAATATGCATTTGTGATGATGTGGTCAAATTTAAATCCCCAGAATTTAACAAATTAGAGTGGCGAATACAGATCCTTTATATTATTTCAATAATGTTTTGTTCAATACCTAAATATGCATGATGGCAATTAATGAAAAATTAAATAAAATATATTATTTATTATTAGACGAAATCCTATTAAATTGTTATAGAGGTATAGAAAAATTTTGATATAAAGAATTTGGGTTCCAAAGTGAAACACTTGATGGGTGGTTGGCCCATAACCCGAGAATTTGAAAACGTTGAAATTCAATGTCGAAAAGTTATTAATAGCTATGTTGATTGTATATTTGTGTTTATTTTCATTTGAAATCGGGATCAAAATTAATTACAGTGGTTTTTATATTTTGAGTGTAATATGTATATAATGTTAATATAAACATTTTTATAGATTTAGTACATTATTTACGCACTATTGATTTGTATTATTTTTTAAGAATAAATAATAATTAAATATGAATAGTAGATAATATACTATCAAAATATATATTACTCAGATCTTAACTGAAGGATGGTGTTTGTTAATACGTACATACTTAAAATTTGTTGTGTTTCTCTTCATAGGTTATTTTTAATTAATTGTGTAATAGTTTATTTTATTTTGCTAACTTGTTTGACTGGTTGGGACATTGTTTGTCTTCGCAGACGGCTAAGCCCCACTAGATTACCCCATTAATCAAGTTTTTATTCACTTGGGTCAACCAGGGTTAATTATCTCATAGGTTGACAACTTGCTAAACATTCCTTGAAAAGGTTGCCATAGTAGTGAGTTGGGATTCAAGTGGTTCTACCAAACAATTGGCTAGACCATTTCTTTCAGCATGATAGTAGTGGATAATTTTTTGGATGATGTTTTGGTACGTGACAATATGGTGTATGTCGTTGATGAGGAATAAGGTATTTATTTTTTAGTGTAATATTTATATACATTTAGTATAAATATTTATATATAGCTACTACATTATTCACCAGTCATTTGAATATGTTATAAAAAGTCAATAATAATTAAATATGAATCATAAATAATACATTGATAGTATATAAAACTTATATTGTTTGTGCATACGTAATTTTCTCTCTTTATTTTTTAACAACATGATATTGGTGTGACATTGTAAGACCCCACTATATATAAATGACTAAAGATGTGAAAAATGCAATTCTATGTAACTAATGTTTGTTTGAAGAGACAATTACATACTCCGAAAAATTAACCATATGATGAGAGGTATTCTTGATGATACAAAAAGTTAATAGTCGGCTATATACAAATTATGGACTTAATATGATTAAGATCCGGGAGATGGTTTTGTATTGAGTCGTTTCAGTGTATTTAGTATTTAGGCAAACATTCCTTGTGTTATATCAATATATTTTGTTGCTCATAAATTTTTTGTCATCACTCTCCCATGACTATTCTATATCTCGTTTTGCTGAAAAAGATTTGGTTCACTATAAGTGAAGATTTTGCCCATTAATAAAACGATTATTATTATTTTTCTAACTTTGTCTTTATTTTAGAATCTATGAAACTACTTGTGAAAATTAGATTAACATAATGAGCTAAACTAATTGATCGCTAAAATTTATATCACGGCTTGATTTTATTTACTTATTGGTGCATATTAAACCTTAGTTTATTCTAATTTTAGTTTTTCTACATTCACTAAGATGACAGATAATATGGATATATAGCATTATAGGCCACAGGACAAACCACATAAAATATGTTTAAATAATAGTATTAATTACAGATATGTCTAGGCCAAGGAATTAAAGTTGGTGGTTTCGTGTTTGGATCCCAACAAGCAATTAGGCTGAGGTTGGTGGAATCCACCACATAATATACTATTGGGAAAGCACTATGAACAGATGCTAAACGAATGCTTAATAAATGGGTAGGCATAAAGTAAATATACCACCTTATATTTTCATAAATATAATCCTGTATTAACATGTCATAAAACATCATTTAAAAAATATAAAATAAGTTCACATTCAAAATCGAGTTTTTTGGTATATCGAAAATGATAAAAACAAAACTAAGAAGAAATATTCATCTCTACAATTGTGTTGCGGTAGTAGAAGTAAGTTCTCAATATTGCAAACTTAAATTCCATTGAATTTTACCAGCCAAATAATTAGCTCTCTTGAGAAGTAGGGATGGCAACGGCCACGGGCGGGCACGGGTAGTAGCTACCCGCTACCCGTTTTAAAATAGAAAAGTAATACCCATACCCGCCCGTACCCGTACGGGTAACCATGAGCGGATATTTGCGGGTAGTTCTGGGTACCCGTGGGTAGAACGGATACCTGCGGGTTTCCTCTATTATAAATAATTTTTAAATTTTTTACTTCTATTGTGTTTCAAATAACATGAAACTTAATTATTTTTGTACCTTTTGATTAAATATTTTGCTAAAATGCTAAATTTATTGGTGGTTTCCATTTGTGTGATTTTTTGTTCTCATTTTTTTAACAAAAATATATATTTTCTTTGTAAAACATGTGTGTTTCTATACTTTCTATACATGTAAT